>NW_021822992.1:1365343-1580343 GCF_901001165.1 Salmo trutta
GTTAGCAGTGTGGTTAAGGTTAGGCATTAGGGTTAGCAGTGTGGTTAGGGTTAGGGTTAAGGTTAGGGTTAGGCATTAGGGTTAGCAGTGTGGTTAGGGTTAGGCATTAGGGTTAGCAGTGTGGTTAGGGTTAGGGTTAAGGTTAGGGTTAGGCATTAGGGTTAGCAGTGTGGTTAGGGTTAGGGTTAGGCATTAGGGTTAGCAGTGTGGTTAAGGTTAGGGATAGGCATTAGGGTTAGCAGTGTGGTTAGGGTTAAGGTTAGGGTTAGGCATTAGGGTTAGCAGTGTGGTTAGGGTTAGGGTTAGGCATTAGGGTTAGCAGTGTGGTTACGGTTAAGGTTAGGGTTAGGCATTAGGGTTAGCAGTGTGGTTAAGGTTAGGATTGTATGACTTTGGGGCTGTGCCAGCTAGCGACCACTCTGCAGAGCTTCCTCCACATCAAGATTCATGAAACCAAACTCTTAACCGTTCGTCTTGGGAGGTCGTTACGTTAACCTGGTGACTGACACAATCTTTGATACCGTTCCCCCCCAATTAAAACCGGAGTCAGATGAAACTAAGACTGGAGCTCATCAAGCCCCCACTGTCACACAGCCTTATTTATGTGTGTATAGAAACAGCTACCCTTCCTCCTCTCTCAGCCCCCGCTGACTTTACACCCATCGGAGAGACGAGCTGAATTGAGCTCTGGTCACCAGGGGCGGCAGTATTGGAAGTAGTGGGATTCAGGATTGGGAGAATTGATGAGGAACAAGTGTCAAATGTTCATATTGTTACAAGAAGAGTTTACAAACCTACAAATAACAACCATTTTCATATAAAAGGAGTCTTAAAATACAGGCAGTGAACAGATGCATATTCTCTGGTAACAGAGAACATGAACACACTGTATTCACTGGCTAGATCACTGTTGAGTTTGAGTTTATTTTGTATTTTTACAGGGACAGTGCACATTAATCAACGTTTCAGTAAAAGGGATGGTTTTAGCCAGCCGGCTAATCTTCAAAAGCATGTCCCTGCTACACTGTGCCTCAAACAATACATCATGATGAGATGCAATGTGTGAAGGAGGGACACATTCACAGCATCTTTGGTGTTAATAATTAAATCATCTTGAAAACGTTGTTGACTTTGACATTCGTCCTGTGTAGCTCAGTGGGTAAGAGTATTGGCGTCAGCCATGCCAGGGTTGTAAGGTTCAATTCCTGCAGGGATCATGCACACTGGTAAATGTATGCACTGACGACTGGACGTGGCTCTGATCTAGTTAATATTGTTGTTATTTGGCTGTGTTTCAGGTATCAAGCCTCGTCCCAAGTTCACAGCGGTCATCCATGCTGTGACTCCCCTGATCTCCCAGTCTCAGCCCATCCTCAAGCTACTGGTGGCTGTCGCTAAGTCCCAGTACTGTGTCCAGGTAGACTAACTCACATCTCAACACTGTGTCCAGGTAGACTAACTAACTCACATCTCAACACTGTGTCCAGGTAGACTAACTAACTCACATCTCAACACTGTGTCCAGGTAGACTAACTAACTCACATCTCAACACTGTGTCCAGGTAGACTATCAGTGTCAGTATTGTTTGTGTGCCCAGGTCACTCCCAGCACCACATGCCCATATGTGGTCATCATGAGTCATAGAATGAACTCAGAAATCCTTCAGCAACCTGACCTTGTAGAAAGTAGATTTTTGGCTCCTGGTGGCGGGTCGCCAAGTCTCAGTACTTTGTCTAGGTAACAGCTAGCGCCATGCTGTGTGTGGTCGGCATGAGTCACAGAATGAACCCAGAAATATAACTGCTTCTGCAACAAGAACCTTGTTATTTTGAGTTAGGTGTATAATTACATTTACATTTTACAGACGCTCTTATCCAGAGCGACTTACAGTAGTGAATGCATACATTTCATTTCATGCCTTTTTTTTCTCTTTTTTTGTACTGGCCCCCCGTGGGAATCGAACCCACAACCCTGGCATTGCAAACACCATTCTCTACCAACTGAGCCACAGGGAAGCTATATCTCTGTGTTGCACATGTCATGTTGTCAGCCATCTAGATGTCTTTATCAATGTGACATGAATGTGCGCTTTTATACCAGGTCATCATAATTCATATACAGTTGAAGTGGGAAGTTTACATACCACTTAGGTTGGAGTCATTAAGACTCGTTTTTCAACCACTCCACAAATTTATTGTTAACAAACTATAGTTTTGGCAAGTCGGTTAGGACATCTACTTTGTGCATGACACAAGTAATTTTTCCAACAATTGTTCAGAGATTATTTCACTTATAATTCACTGTATCACAATTCCAGTGGGTCAGAAGTTTACAGAAGTTGACTGTGCCTTTAAACAGTTTGGAAAATTCCAGAAAATTATGTCATGGCTTTAGAAGCTTCTGATAGGCTAATTGACATAATTTGAGTCAATTGGAGGTGTACCTGTGGATGTATTTCAAGGCCTACCTTCAAGCTCAGTGCCTCTTTGCTTGACATCATGGGAAAATCAAAAGAAATCAGCCAAGACCTCAGAACAAAAATTGTAGACCTCCACAAGTCTGGTTCATCCTTGGGAGCAATTTCCTCCTGAACTCCTGAAGGTACCACGTTCATCTGTACAAACAATAGTGCGCAAGTATAAACACCATGGGACCACGCAGCCGTCATACCACTCAGGAAGGAGACGTGTTCTGTCTCCTAGAGATGAATGTACTTTGGTGCAAAAAGTGCAAATCAATCCCAGAACAACAGCAAAGGACCTTGTGAAGATGTTGGAGTAAAGAGGTACAAAAGTATCTATATCCGCAGTAAAACGAGTCCTATATAACCTGAAAGGCCGCTCAGCAAGGAAGAAGCCACTGCTCCAAAACCGCCATAAAAAAGCCAGACTACGGTTTGCATCTGCACATGGGGACAAAGATCGTAGTTTTTGGAGAAATGTCCTCTGGTCGGATGAAACAAAATTAGAACTGTTTGGCCATAATGACCATCGTTATGTTTGGAGGAAAAAGGGGGAGGCTTGCAAGCCAAAGAACCCCATCCCAACCGTGAAGCACGGGGGTGGCAGCATCATGTTGTGGGGGTGCTTTGCTGCAGGAGGGTCTGGTGCACTTCACAAAATAGATGGCATCATGAGGGAGGAAAATTATGTGCATATATTGAAGCAACATCTCAAGACATCAGTCAGGAAGTTAAAGCTTGGTCGCAAATGGGTCTTCCAAATGGACAATGACCTCAAGCATACTTCCAAAGTTGTGGCAAAATGGCTTAAGGACAACAAAGTCAAGGTATTGGAGTATCCATCACAAAGCCCTGACCTCAATCCTATAGAACATTTGTGGGCAGAACTGAAAAAGTGTGTGCGAGCAAGGAGGCCTACAAACCTGACTCAGTTACACCAGCTCTGTCAGGAGGAATGGGCCAAAATTCACCCAACTTATTGTGGGAAGCTTGTGGAAGGCCACCCGAAACGTTTGACCCCAGTTAAACAATTTAAAGGCAATGCTACCAAATACTAATTGAGTGGATGTAAACTTCTGTCCCACTGGGAATGTGATGAAAGAAATAAAAGCTGAAATAAATAATTCTCTCTTATTATTCTGACATTTCACATTCTTAAAATAAAGTGGTGATCCTAACTGACCTAAAACAGGGAATTTTTACTAGGATTAAATGCCAGGAATTGTGAAAAACTGAGTTTAAATGTATTTGGCTAAGGTGTATGTAAACTTCCGACTTCAACTGTAGTAGATTTTGGTTATGATATAATCCATCCTAATGAAAACATAATTTAATGTTTAAATGTATGTAATATTTTTCCAGGTGATAGTCCTATGGAACTGTGACAAGCCCCTCCCAGCCAAACACCACTGGCCAGCCACATCAGTACCTGTCCTGGTCATAGATGGGGAGAGCAAGGTGAGTCCTCAGTACCTGTCCTGGTCATAGATGGGGAGAGCAAGGTGAGTCCTCAGTACCTGTCCTGGTCATAGATGGGGAGAGCAAGGTGAGTCCTCAGTACCTGTCCTGGTCATAGATGGGGAGAGCAAGGTGAGTCCTCAGTACCTGTCCTGGTCATAGATGGGGAGAGCAAGGTGAGTCCTCAGTACCTGTCCTGGTCATAGATGGGGAGAGCAAGGGGAGTCCTCAGTACCTGTCCTGGTCATAGATGGGGAGAGCAAGGGGAGTCCTCAGTACCTGTCCTGGTCATAGATGGGGAGAGCAAGGTGAGTCCTCAGTACCTGTCCTGGTCATAGATGGGGAGAGCAAGGTGAGTCCTCAGTACCTGTCCTGGTCATAGATGGGGAGAGCAAGGTGAGTCCTCAGTACCTGTCCTGGTCATAGATGGGGAGAGCAAGGGGAGTCCTCAGTACCTGTCCTGGTCATAGATGGGGAGAGCAAGGGGAGTCCTCAGTACCTGTCCTGGTCATAGATGGGGAGAGCAAGGTGAGTCCTCAGTACCTGTCCTGGTCATAGATGGGGAGAGCAAGGTGAGTCCTCAGTACCTGTCCTGGTCATAGATGGGGAGAGCAAGGTGAGTCCTCAGTACCTGTCCTGGTCATAGATGGGGAGAGCAAGGTGAGTCCTCAGTACCTGTCCTGGTCATAGATGGGGAGAGCAAGGTGAGTCCTCTTCTCCTATAGCTTCATATACATCAATATGCTGATGAATACAGAGAGAAGTTGAAATATAGCCCTAGTAAGCACATTCTAGTGACTTGTATTGATTGTTCCAAGATATCTAGTGACTTGTATTGATTGTTCTCAGATATGTAGTGACTTGTATTGATTGTTCCAAGATTGCTTCTGATGCTAAGCAGGGTTGGTCCTGGTCAGTCCCTGGATGGGGGACCAGATGCTGCTGGAAGTGGTATTGGAGGGCCAGTAGGAGGCACTCTTTCCTCTGGTCTAAAAAATATCCCAATGCCCCAGGGCACCCTACACTGCCCTGTGTAGGGTGCTGTCTTTCGGATGGGACGTTAAACGGGTGTCCTGACTCTCTGAGGTCATTAAAGATCCCATTGCACTTATTGTAAGAGTAGGGGTGTTAACCCCGGTGTCCTGGCTAAATTCCCAATCTGGTCCTCATACCATCACGGCTGTCTAATCATCCCCAGCTTACAATTGGCTCATTCATCCCCCTCCTCTCCCCTGTAACTATTCCCCAGGTCGTTGCTGTAAATGAGAATGTGTTCTCAGTCAACTTACCTGGTAAAATAACGGTAAAATAAATAAAAAAAATAAATATCTAGTGACTTGTATTGATTGTTCTCAGATATCTAGTGACTTGTATTGATTGTTCCAAGATATCTACTGACTTGTATTGATTGTTCCAAGATATCTAGTGATTTGTATTGATTGTTCTCAGATATCTAGTGATTTGTATTGATTGTTCTCAGATATCTAGTGACTTGTATTGATTGTTCTCAGACATCTAGTGACTTGTATTGATTGTTCTCAGATATCTAGTGACTTGTATTGATTGTTCTCAGATGTCTAGTGACTTGTATTGATTGTTCTCAGATATCTAGTGACTTGTATTGATTGTTCTCAGATATCTAGTGACTTGTATTGATTGTTCTCAGATGTCTAGTGACTTGTATTGATTGTTCTCAGATGTCTAGTGACTTGTATTGATTGTTCTCAGATGTCTAGTGACTTGTATTGATTGTTCTCAGATATCTAGTGACTTGTATTGATTGTTCTCAGATATCTAGTGACTTGTATTGATTGTTCTCAGATATCTAGTCATTTGTATTGATTGTTGTTGCAGTGAAGAGCCCTACTGTTTGTTGCTATGTCTTCAGGTGATGAGCAGTCGTTTCCTGCCCTATGACACAATATCAACAGACGCCGTTCTGAGTCTGGACGAGGATACAGTTCTCTCTACTACTGAGGTCAGTTACTGCCAGTAGTTTATTACCGTATGTAACTAAAGGGGTACCACAAGGTTCTATTTTAGGCCCAGTTCTCAAATAAAATAAAATTTAAGTTTATTTGTCACGTGCGCTAAATACAACAGGTCTAACAGCTTTAACCAATATTGCAAAAAAGGTATTAGGGGAACAATAGGTAGGTAAAAAGACAGGTAGCGAGGCTACATACAGACACCGGTTAGTCGGGCTGTAGTATGTACATTAGGATATGGTTAAAGTAACTATTTTTTTATTTAACCTTTATTTAACTAGGCAAGTCAGTTAAGAACAAATTATTATTTATAATGACGGCCTACCGGGGAACAGTGGGTTAAACTGCCTTGTTCAGGGGCAGAACGACAGATTCTTACCTTGTCAGCTCGGGGATTTGAAGATACAACCTTTCGGTTACTAGCCCAACGCTCTAACCACTAGGCTACCCTGCCGCCCCATATATGCATATATGATGAACAGAGAGTAGCAGTAGCGTAAAAGAGGGGTTGGTGGGTGGGACACAATGCAGATAGCCCGGTGTTCACCATTTTATATAAATGACAAGGGCAAAGCTATGAGAAAACGTCCAACTTCATCTATATATGCTGGATGCACTGTCACAACAGATGAGCTGAAGCTGAAGGATTGCATCATATACTGTAGTTGTATAACGAGCAATAGGTGCTCAATGTCAACCACTCTCTCTCCCTTTTGCAGGTGGACTTTGCTTTCACGGTGTGGCAGAGTTTCCCAGAGAGGATTGTGGGATACCCGGCCAGGAGTCATTTCTGGGACAGCAACAAGGAGAGGTGGGGTTACACCTCCAAGTGGACCAACGACTACTCTATGGTCCTGACAGGAGCTGCTATATACCACAGGTGAGAAGAATCAGGTTTGTTAGATTAGGGCTGAAACAAAACGCGGCAGGTGGGTAGTTAGCTCTCCAGGAGTAGGATCGGGCTTCCGTTGAGCCGCAGCTTTGACTGTTTCATATCAAAACAGCTATAGGGGAGCTGAATGAACTCTGCCTCACAACTAAATGTTACCTGTCCTCTAGATATTACCACTACCTGTCTTTACCTGGAGATATTACCACTACCTGTCTTTACCTGGAGATATTACCACTACCTGTAGATATTACCACTACCTGTCTTTACCTGGAGATATTACCACTACCTGTCTTTACCTGGAGATATTACCACTACCTGTCTTTACCTGGAGATAATCCCACTACCTGTCTTTACCTGTAGATATTACCACTACCTGTCTTTACCTGGAGATATTACCACTACCTGTCTTTACCTGGAGATATTACCACTACCTGTCTTTACCTGGAGATATTACTACTACCTGTCTTTACCTGGAGATATTACCACTACCTGTCTTTACCTGGAGATATTACCACTACCTGTCTTTACCTGGAGATAATCCCACTACCTGTCTTTACCTGTAGATATTACCACTACCTGTCTTTACCTGGAGATATTACCACTACCTGTCTTTACCTGGAGATATTACCACTACCTGGAGATATTACCACTACCTGTCTTTACCTGGAGATATTACCACTACCTGTAGATATTACTACTACCTGTCTTTATCTGGAGATATTACCACTACCTGGAGATATTACCACTACCTGGAGATATTACCACTACCTGGAGATATTACCACTACCTGTCTTTACCTGGAGATATTACCACTACCTGTCTTTACCTGTAGATATTACCACTACCTGTCTTTACCTGTAGATATTACCACTACCTGTCTTTACCTGGAGATATTACCACTACCTGTCTTTACCTGGAGATATTACCACTACCTGTCTTTACCTGGAGATATTACCACTACCTGTCTTTACCTGGAGATATTACCACTACCTGTCTTTACCTAGAGATATTACCACTACCTGGAGATATTACCACTACCTGGAGATATTACCACTACCTGGAGATATTACCACTACCTGGAGATATTACCACTACCTGTCTTTACCTGGAGATATTACTACTACCTGTCTTTACCTGGAGATATTACCACTACCTGTCTTTACCTGGAGATATTACCACTACCTGTCTTTACCTGGAGATATTACCACTATCTGTCTTTACCTGTAGATATTACCACTACCTGGAGATATTACCACTACCTGGAGATATTACCACTACCTGGAGATATTACCACTACCTGTCTTTACCTGGAGATATTACCACTACCTGTCTTTACCTGTAGATATTACTACTACCTGTAGCTATTACCACTACCTGGAGATATTACCACTACCTGTCTTTACCTGGAGATATTACCACTACCTGGAGATATTACCACTACCTGGAGATATTACCACTACCTGTCTTTACCTGGAGATATTACCACTACCTGTCTTTACCTGGAGATATTACCACTACCTGTCTTTACCTGGAGATATTACCACTACCTGTCTTTACCTGGAGATATTACCACTACCTGTCTTTACCTGGAGATATTACCACTACCTGTCTTTACCTGGAGATATTACCACTACCTGTCTTTACCTGGAGATATTACCACTACCTGGAGATATTACCACTACCTGTCTTTACCTGGAGATATTACTACTACCTGTCTTTACCTGGAGATATTACCACTACCTGTCTTTACCTGGAGATATTACCACTACCTGTCTTTACCTGTAGCTATTACCACTACCTGGAGATATTACCACTACCTGTCTTTACCTGGAGATATTACCACTACCTGGAGATATTACCACTACCTGTCTTTACCTGGAGATATTACCACTACCTGTCTTTACCTGGAGATATTACTACTACCTGTCTTTACCTGGAGATATTACTACTACCTGTCTTTACCTGGAGATATTACCACTACCTGTCTTTACCTGGAGATATTACCACTACCTGTCTTTACCTGGAGATATTACCACTACCTGTCTTTACCTGGAGATATTACCACTACCTGTCTTTACCTGGAGATATTACCACTACCTGGAGATATTACCACTACCTGTCTTTACCTGGAGATATTACCACTACCTGTCTTTACCTGGAGATATTACCACTACCTGTCTTTACCTGGAGATATTACTACTACCTGTCTTTACCTGGAGATATTACCACTACCTGGAGATATTACCACTACCTGTCTTTACCTGGAGATATTACCACTACCTGTCTTTACCTGGAGATATTACTACTACCTGTCTTTACCTGGAGATATTACCACTACCTGTCTTTACCTGGAGATATTACTACTACCTGTCTTTACCTGGAGATATTACCACTACCTGTAGATATTACCACTACCTGTCTTTACCTGGAGATATTACCACTACCTGTCTTTACCTGGAGATATTACCACTACCTGTCTTTACCTGGAGATATTACCACTACCTGTAGATATTACCACTACCTGTCTTTACCTGTAGATATTACCACTACCTGTCTTTACCTGTAGATATTACCACCACCTGTCTTTACCTGGAGATATTACCACTACCTGGAGATATTACCACTACCTGTCTTTACCTGGAGATATTACCACTACCTGTAGATATTACCACTACCTGTAGATATTACCACTACCTGTAGATATTACCACTACCTGTAGATATTACCACTACCTGTCTTTACCTGGAGATATTACCACTACCTGTAGATATTACCACTACCTGTAGATATTACCACTACCTGTCTTTACCTGGAGATATTTCCACTACCTGTCTTTACCTGGAGATATTACCACGACCTGTAGATATTACCACTACCTGTCTTTACCTGGAGATATTACTACTACCTGTCTTTACCTGGAGATATTACCACCACCTGTCTTTACCTGGAGATATTACCACGACCTGTCTTTACCTGGAGATATTACCACGACCTGTAGATATTACCACTACCTGTCTTTACCTGGAGATATTACCACTACCTGTCTTTACCTGGAGATATTACCACTACCTGTCTTTACCTGGAGATATTACCACTACCTGGAGATATTACCACTACCTGTCTTTACCTGGAGATATTACCACTACCTGTCTTTACCTGGAGATATTACCACTACCTGTCTTTACCTGGAGATATTACCACTACCTGTCTTTACCTGGAGATATTACCACTACCTGGAGATATTACCACTACCTGGAGATATTACCACTACCTGGAGATATTACCACTACCTGTCTTTACCTGGAGATATTACCACCACCTGTCTTTACCTGTAGATATTACCACTACCTGGAGATATTACCACTACCTGGAGATATTACCACTACCTGTAGATATTACCACTACCTGTAGATATTACCACTACCTGGAGATATTACCACTACCTGTCTTTACCTGGAGATATTACCACTACCTGGAGATATTACCACTACCTGGAGATATTACCACTACCTGTAGATATTACCACTACCTGGAGATATTACCACTACCTGTCTTTACCTGTAGATATTACCACTACCTGTCTTTACCTGGAGATATTACCACTACCTGTAGATATTACCACTACCTGGAGATATTACCACTACCTGTAGATATTACCACTACCTGGAGATATTACCACTACCTGGAGATATTACCACTACCTGTAGATATTACCACTACCTGTCTTTACCTGTAGATATTACCACTACCTGTAGATATTACCACTACCTGTCTTTACCTGTAGATATTACCACTACCTGGAGATATTACCACTACCTGTCTTTACCTGTAGATATTACCACTACCTGTCTTTACCTGTAGATATTACCACTACCTGTCTTTACCTGGAGATATTACCACTACCTGTCTTTACCTGTAGATATTACCACTACCTGGAGATATTACCACTACCTGTAGATATTACCACTACCTGTCTTTACCTGGAGATATTACCACCACCTGTCTTTACCTGGAGATATTATCACTACCTGTAGATATTACCACTACTTGTCTTTACCTGGAGATATTACCACTACCTGGAGATATTACCACTACCTGGAGATATTACCACTACCTGGAGATATTACCACTACCTGTCTTTACCTGGAGATATTACCACTACCTGTATTTACCTATAGATATTCCCACTACCTGGAGATATTACCACTACCTGTCTTTACCTGGAGATATTACCACTACCTGGAGATATTACCACTACCTGTCTTTACCTGGAGATATTACCACTACCTGTCTTTACCTGGAGATATTACCACTACCTGTCTTTACATGTAGATATTACCACTACCTGTCTTTACCTGGAGATATTACCACTACCTGTCTTTACCTGGAGATATTACTACTACCTGTCTTTACCTGGAGATATTACCACTACCTGTCTTTACCTGGAGATATTACCACTACCTGTCTTTACCTGGAGATATTACCACTACCTGTCTTTACCTGGAGATATTACCACTACCTGTCTTTACCTGGAGATATTATCACTACCTGGAGATATTACCACTACCTGTCTTTACCTGGAGATATTATCACTACCTGGAGATATTACCACTACCTGTCTTTACCTGGAGATATTACCACTACCTGGAGATATTACCACTACCTGTCTTTACCTGGAGATATTACCACTACCTGTCTTTACCTGGAGATATTACCACTACCTGTAGATATTACCACTACCTGTCTTTACCTGTAGATATTACCACTACCTGGAGATATTACCACTACCTGGAGATATTACCACTACCTGGAGATATTACCACTACCTGTAGATATTACCACTACCTGTAGATATTACCACTACCTGGAGATATTACCACTACCTGTCTTTACCTGGAGATATTACCACTACCTGGAGATATTACCACTACCTGGAGATATTACCACTACCTGTAGATATTACCACTACCTGGAGATATTACCACTACCTGTCTTTACCTGTAGATATTACCACTACCTGTCTTTACCTGGAGATATTACCACTACCTGGAGATATTACCACTACCTGGAGATATTACCACTACCTGTAGATATTACCACTACCTGGAGATATTACCACTACCTGGAGATATTACCACTACCTGTAGATATTACCACTACCTGTCTTTACCTGTAGATATTACCACTACCTGTAGATATTACCACTACCTGTCTTTACCTGTAGATATTACCACTACCTGTCTTTACCTGGAGATATTACCACTACCTGTCTTTACCTGGAGATATTACCACTACCTGGAGATATTACCACTACCTGTCTTTACCTGGAGATATTACCACTACCTGTCTTTACCTGTAGATATTACCACTACCTGGAGATATTACCACTACCTGGAGATATTACCACTACCTGTCTTTACCTGTAGATATTACCACTACCTGTCTTTACCTGTAGATATTACCACTACCTGTCTTTACCTGTAGATATTACCACTACCTGTCTTTACCTGGAGATATTACCACTACCTGTCTTTACCTGGAGATATTACCACTACCTGGAGATATTACCACTACCTGTCTTTACCTGGATATATTACCACTACCTGGAGATATTACCACTACCTGGAGATATTACCACTACCTGTCTTTACCTGGAGATATTACCACTACCTGTATTTACCTATAGATATTCCCACTACCTGGAGATATTACCACTACCTGTATTTACCTGTAGATATTACCACTACCTGTCTTTACCTGTAGAAATTACCACTACCTGTAGATATTACCACTACCTGTAGATATTACCACTACCTGTCTTTACCTGGAGATATTACTACTACCTGTCTTTACCTGGAGATATTACCACTACCTGGAGATATTACCACTACCTGGAGATATTACCACTACCTGTCTTTACCTGGAGATATTACCACTACCTGGAGATATTACCACTACCTGTCTTTACCTGGAGATATTACCACTACCTGTCTCTACCTGGAGATATTATCACTACCTGGAGATATTACCACTACCTGTCTTTACCTGGAGATATTACCACTACCTGGAGATATTACCACTACCTGTCTTTACCTGGAGATATTACCACTACCTGGAGATATTACCACTACCTGTAGATATTACCACTACCTGTCTTTACCTGTAGATATTACCACTACCTGTCTTTACCTGGAGATATTACCACTACCTGTCTTTACCTGGAGATATTACCACTACCTGGAGATATTACCACTACCTGGAGATATTACCACTACCTGTCTTTACCTGGAGATATTACCACTACCTGTATTTACCTATAGATATTCCCACTACCTGGAGATATTACCACTACCTGTATTTACCTGTAGATATTACCACTACCTGGAGATATTACCACTACCTGTCTTTACCTGGAGATATTACCACTACCTGTCTTTACCTGGAGATATTACCACTACCTGTCTTTACCTGGAGATATTACCACTACCTGGAGATATTACCACTACCTGGAGATATTACCACTACCTGTCTTTACCTGGAGATATTACTACTACCTGTCTTTACCTGGAGATATTACCACTACCTGTCTTTACCTGGAGATATTACTACTACCTGTCTTTACCTGTAGATATTACCACTACCTGGAGATATTACCACTACCTGGAGATATTACCACTACCTGTCTTTACCTGTAGATATTACCACTACCTGGAGATATTACCACTACCTGGAGATATTACCACTACCTGTCTTTACCTGGAGATATTACTACTACCTGTCTTTACCTGGAGATATTACCACTACCTGGAGATATTACCACTACCTGTCTTTACCTGGAGATATTACCACTACCTGTCTTTACCTGGAGATATTACCACTACCTGTCTTTACCTGGAGATATTACTACTACCTGTCTTTACCTGTAGATATTACCACTACCTGGAGATATTACCACTACCTGGAGATATTACCACTACCTGTCTTTACCTGGAGATATTACTACTACCTGTCTTTACCTGGAGATATTACCACTACCTGGAGATATTACCACTACCACTGGTGGACCAGCTGTCTAACTGTGAACCCTGACCTTAACCCTCCCGGTCTAACCCTAACCCTACCTGTACCTGTCTTTACCTGTAGATATTACCACTACCTGTACACCAGTTACCTGCCGGCTAGTCTGAGGGGCCTGGTGGACCAGCTGTCTAACTGTGAAGACATCCTGATGAACTTCCTGGTGTCAGCCGTCACCAAGCTGCCGCCCATCAAGGTCACCCAGAAGAAACAGTACAAAGAGACTATGATGGTACAGGTGAGGTCTTTGTGGTCTTTCTGTTTGGTCTGCTTAGGAACAACAGGAGATATTACTATAGAGAATACTATGATGGTACAGGTGAGGTCTTTCTGTTTGGTCTGCTTAGGAACAACAGGAGATATTACTATAGAGAATACTATGATGGTACAGGTGAGGTCTTTCTGTTTGGTCTGCTTAGGAACAACAGGAGATATTACTATAGAGAATACTATGATGGTACAGGTGAGGTCTTTCTGTTTGGTCTGCTTTAGGAACAACAGGAGATATTACTATAGAGAATACTATGATGGTACAGGTGAGGTCTTTCTGTTTGGTCTGCTTTAGGAACAACAGGAGATATTACTATAGAGAATACTAAATGAGACATTCACAAGTAGTTTACACACACACACACACATATCCAACTACATTTTCAGATGCAGGGTACAATTAAAATGTTATATATATATAAAAAGGAATCACAATACCTGCACATTGAATTTGAGCCTTTTCAGGGACAACTCTGGCTTTGAGTCCCTGGCTGCTGTAGCATATCTGTAGGGGAAATGTTGATAAAGATTATTCTTTATTCATTTCCCATTTCTCAGGAAATGCACAGGAAGTGCCGTGGCTTTTTCATGTTATTTTCTTTTTATTTTCCTTAATGTTCCTGATGTCTTCAACAGACGTCACACGTTCCACCATCTGTTGTTATAGATGTTTCTTATTGTTGCATAAATATATTTTGGGTTTCTGGCCTGAAACAAATAAACAAACCAATAAACAAACCAATATCTACAGTAAAACCATCAACTGAAACAATGAAACCAATAAACAAACCAATAACTACAGTAAAACCATCAACTGAAACCAATAAACAAACCAATATCTACAGTAAAACCATCAACTGAAACCAATAAACAAACCAATATCTACAGTAAAACCATCAACTTCAACTGTTATCATTATTAACCCATCATTACTAATATCTCTGTCTCTCTCTCTCCCTGCAGACCTCCAGAGCGTCTCGGTGGGCCGACCCAGACCACTTTGCCCAGCGACAGAGCTGCATGAATAAGTTTGCCAGCTGGTTTGGCAGCATGCCCCTGGTGCACTCTAATATGCGCCTGGACCCGGTGTTGTTTAAAGACCAGGTGTCCATACTGAGGAAGAAATACAAGGACATAGAGAGACTATAACCAGCCTCATCCTCTCTGTCTCCATGGTGGAGTGGAGAGGGACAGAGAGAGACTAGAACCAGCCTGATCCTCTCTGTCTCCATGGTGGACTGTAGAGGGACTAGAACCAGCCTGATCCTCTCTGTCTCCATGGTGGAGTGGAGAGGGACAGAGAGAGACTAGAACCAGCCTGATCCTCTCTGTCTCCATGGTGGAGTGGAGAGAGACTATAACCAGCCTGATCCTCTCTGTCTCCATGGTGGAGTGTAGAGGGACATAGAGAGACTCTAACCAGCCTGATCCTCTCTGTCTCCATGGTGGAGTGTAGAGGGACAGAGAGAGACTAGAACCAGCCTGATCCTCTCTGTCTCCATGGTGGAGTGGAGAGAGACTAGAACCAGCCTGATCCTCTCTGTCTCCATGGTGGAGTGTAGAGGGACAGAGAGAGACTAGAACCAGCCTGATCTCCTCTGTCTCCATGGTGGGGTGGAGAGGGACAGAGAGAGACTAGAACCAGCCTGATCCTCTCTGTCTCCATGGTGGAGTGTAGAGGGACTACAACCAGCCTGATCTCCTCTGTCTCCATGGTGGAGTGGAGAGGGACAGAGAGACTAGAACCAGCCTGATCCTCTCTGTCTCCATGGTGGAGTGTAGAGGGACAGAGAGAGACTAGAACCAGCCTGATCCTCTCTGTCTCCATGGTGGAGTGTAGAGGGACAGAGAGAGACTAGAACCAGCCTGATCCCCTCTGTCTCCATGGTGGAGTGTAGCGGGACAGAGAGAGACTAGAACCAGCCTGATCCCCTCTGTCTCCATGGTGGAGTGTAGAGGGACAGAGAGAGACTAGAACCAGCCTGATCCTCTCTGTCTCCATGGTGGAGTGGAGAGAGACTAGAACCAGCCTGAAACCCCTGCGGCTTCCTGGAAGGACAGGAGAGTAGAGGGATGGGAGAGACACAGAGACCTTCCCAGAGAGAAGGGAGGAACAGGGGAAGGGAGGAGAGGAGGAGAGGAGGAGAGGAGGAGAGGACAGGGCTGTGGAGCCAGGACACCACGGTCGACCCTCCCAGAGAGAGAGGAGAGGAGGAGAGGAGGAGAGGAGAGGAGGAGAGGAGAGGAGGAGAGGAGGAGAGGAGAGGAGGAGAGGAGAGGAGGAGGAGAGGACAGGGCTGCGTCTTCCACTCTCCATCTTTGTACGCTGTTGCTAACAGTGGTAACCGTGACAACCCCAGCTGTATTTGGTAGGAGCTGTACACAGACAGAAAACTAGTTCATGGACGTCTGGGGGACGGGGGGGACGGGGGGGACTTTGTTCTAGATCTTTCTACATGACTATGGACAGAGGAGGTCCATGACTGATGATGTCTCCTCAGAGTCAACACAACGCCGTTCTAGTCAAGGAGAGTCCATGCTGCAGTCCTAACTACGGTCTAACTACGTCTCTACAGACTGTGTTCAGTCTAGCAGTGGTAAATCTCTCCCACCCTTCTCCAACCTGCTAAACCCCTACAATGAAAGCCAAGGAGGAGTAATTCTTTACTTATAGAAGCTAACCTCTATTCTGTTCGGTTCTAAACACTATGCACAGGTTCAACAGAATTGCTGCCAGAATCTGAAAATACTATTTTGCTCTGTTTTTAGTTAGCTTTTATAGTGAACGATGAATGGCCGGCGTTACTGTCTGTACTGTGTCCAGCCTTGGGTGGGTGAGGAGGGGAGGGGGTCTGTGTTTTCCTGCTGTAAAAGGCTGAGGACACAGAGCTCAACTCACAGAACTGACAGTTCACTGTACCTCCACGTATGACTAACGTTGTGACTGGGGGGGGGGGGAATCGATGCTCACCTGGATCACGCTGCTTCACCTTTGATGATTTGGACATTTTTAACATGATTTGCCATTTTCTTTTAAAGGGGGGGTGGGGTTATATTTTTCAATATTCTAGAGAAGTTTAAAGGTTATCTCTCACAAAAAAATATATTTTTGAGTGTCTGACTGAAGTACAATGAATCTTGCCCTTTGCCCTCATCATCCTTATCCCTTATAGCAATATTGATCCATCTGTATTGAAAGGTTTTAACAGTGGAGTTTCATATTGATCCATCTGCATTGAAAGGTTTTAACAGTTGAGTTTCATATTGATCTATCTTGCATTGAAAGGTTTTAACAGTTGAGTTTCATATTGATCCATCTGCATTGAAAGGTTTTAACAGTTGAGTTTCATATTGATCCATCTGCATTGAAAGGTTTTAACAGTTGAGTTTCATATTGATCCATCTGCATTGAAAGGTTTTAACAGTTGAGTTTCATATTGATCCATCTGCATTGAAAGGTTTTAACAGTTGAGTTTCCCTTATTTAGTGCAGTGTTGTTATATCAGAGATGAGTTGAGACATCGTGTTGCAGTCACACCATAGTGGAACATCAGTGAATTTAAAGGGGATTATATTTTATTGGTGAGTAAACCAACTGGGAACAAGTTATTCTATGCCATTTATTCCCTGTTCCACGTTCTCCCCCTCACATTTTATTCCCTGTTCCACGTTCTCCCCCTCACATTTTATTCCCTGTTCCACGTTCTCCCCCTCACATTTTATTCCCTGTTCCACGTTCTCCCCCTCACAATTTATTCCCTGTTCCACGTTCTTCCCCTTAGAATTTATTCCCTGTTCCACGTTCTTCCCCCTCACAATTTATTCCCTGTTCCACGTTCTTCCCCCTCACAATTTATTCCCTGTTCCACGTTCTCCCCCTCACAATTTATTCCCTGTTCCACGTTCTTCCCCCTCACAATTTATTCCCTGTTCCACGTTCTCCCCCTCACAATTTATTCCCTGTTCCACGTTCTTCCCCCTCACAATTTATTCCCTGTTCCACGTTCTCCCCCCTCACAATTTATTCCCTGTTCCACGTTCTTCCCCCTCACAATTTATTCCCTGTTCCACGTTCTTCCCCCTCACAATTTATTCCCTGTTCCACGTTCTTCCCCCTCACAATTTATTCCCTGTTCCACGTTCTTCCCCCTCACAATTTATTCCCTGTTCCACGTTCTTCCCCCTCACAATTTATTCCCTGTTCCACGTTCTTCCCCCTCACAATTTATTCCCTGTTCCACGTTCTTCCCCCTCACAATTTATTCCCTGTTCCACGTTCTTCCCCTCACAATTTATTCCCTGTTCCACGTTCTTCCCCCTCACAATTTATTCCCTGTTCCACGTTCTTCCCCCTCACAATGTATTCCCTGTTCCACGTTCTTCCCCCTCACAATGTATTCCCTGTTCCACGTTCTTCCCCCTCACAATTTATTCCCTGTTCCACGTTCTTCCCCCTCACAATGTATTCCCTGTTCCACGTTCTTCCCCCTCACAATTTATTCCCTGTTCCACGTTCTTCCCCCTCACAATTTATTCCCTGTTCCACGTTCTCCCCCTCACAATTTATTCCCTGTTCCACGTTCTCCCCCTCACAATTTATTCCCTGTTCCACGTTCTTCCCCTCACAATTTATTCCCTGTTCCACGTTCTTCCCCCTCACAATTTATTCCCTGTTCCACGTTCTCCCCCTCACAATTTATTCCCTGTTCCACGTTCTTCCCCCTCACAATTTATTCCCTGTTCCACGTTCTTCCCCCTCACAATTTATTCCCTGTTCCACGTTCTTCCCCCTCACAATTTATTCCCTGTTCCACGTTCTCCCCCTCACAATGTATTCCCTGTTCCACGTTCTTCCCCCTCACAATTTATTCCCTGTTCCACGTTCTTCCCCCTCACAATTTATTCCCTGTTCCACGTTCTCCCCCTCACAATTTATTCCCTGTTCCACGTTCTCCCCCCTCACAATTTATTCCCTGTTCCACGTTCTCCCCCTCACAATTTATTCCCTGTTCCACGTTCTCCCCCTCACAATTTATTCCCTGTTCCACGTTCTTCCCCCTCACAATTTATTCCCTGTTCCACGTTCTCCCCCCTCACAATTTATTCCCTGTTCCACGTTCTTCCCCTCACAATTTATTCCCTGTTCCACGTTCTTCCCCTCACAATTTATTCCCTGTTCCACGTTCTTCCCCCTCACAATTTATTCCCTGTTCCACGTTCTCCCCTCACAATTTATTCCCTGTTCCACGTTCTTCCCCCTCACAATTTATTCCCTGTTCCACGTTCTCCCCCTCACAATTTATTCCCTGTTCCACGTTCTTCCCCTCACAATTTATTCCCTGTTCCACGTTCTTCCCCCTCACAATTTATTCCCTGTTCCACGTTCTCCCCCTCACAATTTATTCCCTGTTCCACGTTCTTCCCCTCACAATTTATTCCCTGTTCCACGTTCTCCCCCTCACAATTTATTCCCTGTTCCACGTTCTCCCCCTCACAATTTATTCCCTGTTCCACGTTCTCCCCCTCACAATTTATTCCCTGTTCCACGTTCTCCCCCTCACAATTTATTCCCTGTTCCACGTTCTTCCCCTCACAATTTATTCCCTGTTCCACGTTCTTCCCCCTCACAATTTATTCCCTGTTCCACGTTCTCCCCCTCACAATTTATTCCCTGTTCCACGTTCTTCCCCCTCACAATTTATTCCCTGTTCCACGTTCTTCCCCCTCACAAGACCCGGTGAACTACTATAATAACAATATATACTATCTAACACACCCTTTTAATGCAAAGACACATACATTTTACTTCTGGGTGGTCCCAGGAATCGAACCCACTATCTAAACTAACACCCATATCACCTGTTTTGACCAATAAAGGCTCTTCTTTGTCCATCTTCAGCTCTCATTCACATTAACATGATCAGATGTTAGAATCATCTTTAGAGTTATAGGGACACTAAGGGGATTTTGGCAACTACTGACCCAGAGTCAGAGGAGATCCTTTATCTACTGACCCAGAGTCAGATGATCTCCTTTATCTACTGACCCAGAGTCAGATGAGGGCCTTTATCTACTGACCCAGAGTCAGATGAGATCCTTTATCTACTGACCCAGAGTCAGATGAGGGCCTTTATCTACTGACCCAGAGTCAGATGATCTCCTTTATCTACTGACCCAGAGTCAGATGATCTCCTTTATCTACTGACCCAGAGTCAGATGATCTCCTTTATCTACTGACCCAGAGTCAGATGAGATCCTTTATCTACTGACCCAGATTCAGATGAGGGCCTTTATCTACTGACCCAGAGTCAGATGAGGCCCTTTATCTACTGACCCAGAGTCAGATGAGATCCTTTATCTACTGACCCAGAGTCAGATGAGGCCCTTTATCTACTGACCCAGAGTCAGATGAGATCATTTATCTACTGACCCAGAGTCAGATGAGATCCTTTATCTACTGACCCAGAGTCTGATGAGGGCCTTTATCTACTGACCCAGAGTCAGATGAGGCCCTTTATCTACTGACCCAGAGTCAGATGAGGCCCTTTATCTACTGACCCAGAGTCAGATGAGATCCTTTATCTACTGACCCAGAGTCAGATGAGGGCCTTTATCTACTGACCCAGAGTCAGATGAGATCCTTTATCTACTGACCCAGAGTCAGATGAGGGCCTTTATCTACTGACCCAGAGTCAGATGAGGGCCTTTATCTACTGACCCAGAGTCAGATGAGACCCTTTATCTACTGACCCAGAGTCAGATGAGGTCCTTTATCTACTGACCCAGAGTCTGATGAGATCCTTTATCTACTGACCCAGAGTCAGATGAGGCCCTTTATCTACTGACCCAGAGTCAGATGAGGGCCTTTATCTACTGACCCAGAGTCAGATGAGGTCCTTTATCTACTGACCCAGATTCAGATGAGGCCCTTTATCTACTGACCCAGAGTCAGATGAGGGCCTTTATCTACTGACCCAGAGTCAGATGAACTCCTTTATCTACTGACCCAGAGTCAGATGAGGGCCTTTATCTACTGACCCAGAGTCAGATGAACTCCTTTATCTACTGACCCAGAGTCAGATGAGGTCCTTTATCTACTGACCCAGAGTCAGATGAGATCCTTTATCTACTGACCCAGAGTCAGATGAACTCCTTAATCTACTGACCCAGAGTCAGATGGGGCCCTTTATCTACTGACCCAGAGTCAGATGAGATCCTTTATCTACTGACCCAGAGTCAGATGAGGCCCTTTATCTACTGACCCAGAGTCAGATGAGGGCCTTTATCTACTGACCCAGAGTCAGATGAGATCCTTTATCTACTGACCCAGAGTCAGATGAGGCCCTTTATCTACTGACCCAGAGTCAGATGAGGGCCTTTATCTACTGACCCAGAGTCAGATGAGGCCCTTTATCTACTGACCCAGAGTCAGATGAGATCCTTTATCTACTGACCCAGAGTCAGATGAGGGCCTTTATCTACTGACCCAGAGTCAGATGAGGCCCTTTATCTACTGACCCAGAGTCAGATGAGGCCCTTTATCTACTGACCCAGAGTCAGATGAGGACCTTTATCTACTGACCCAGAGTCAGATGAGGTCCTTTATCTACTAACCCAGAGTCTGATGAGATCCTTTATCTACTGACCCAGAGTCAGATGAGGGCCTTTATCTACTGACCCAGAGTCAGATGAGATCCTTTATCTACTGACCCAGAGTCAGATGAGGGCCTTTATCTACTGACCCAGAGTCTGATGAGATCATTTATCTACTGACCCAGAGTCTGATGAGGTCCTTTATCTACTGACCCAGAGTCAGATGAGATCCTTTATCTACTGACCCAGAGTCAGATGAGGGCCTTTATCTACTGACCCAGAGTCAGATGAACTCGTAGATTCCATCTTTATGTCTCTGTGTCCAGTATGAAGGAAGTTAAGAGGTAGTTCCGTGAGCCAATGCTAATTAGCATTAGCGCAATGAATGGAAGTCTATGGGTATCTGCTAGCATGCTAGCAGGGACATGGCTAGTGTTTATTTGAACAGGTACAAGTCTGATCTGAGGGAGCGCTGTACATATATATAGATTCATTATTAACATGGCATTTCTCTTATTGTGCCAACAGTTCAATGTGTGACTGTAGGTGAGGGCTGTGTGACTGTAGGTGAGGGCTGTGTGACTGTAGGTGAGGGCTGTGTGACTGTAGGTGAGGGCTGTGTGACTGTAGGTGAGGGCTGTGTGACTGTAGGTGAGGGCTGTGTGACTGTATGGTGAGGGCTGTGTGACTGTATGGTGAGGGCTGTGTGACTGTAGGTGAGGGCTGTGTGACTGTAGGTGAGGGCTGTGTGACTGTAGGTGAGGGCTGTGTGACTGTAGGTGAGGGCTGTGTGACTGTATGGTGAGGGCAGTGTGACTGTAGGTGAGGGCTGTGTGACTGTATGGTGAGGGCTGTGTGACTGTAGGTGAGGGCTGTGTGACTGTAGGTGAGGGCTGTGTGACTGTATGGTGAGGGCTGTGTGACTGTATGGTAAGGGCTGTGTGACTGTATGGTGAGGGCTGTGTGACTGTAGGTGAAGGCTGTGTGACTGTATGGTGAGGGCTGTGTGACTGTAGGTGAGGGCAGTGTGACTGTATGGTGAGGGCTGTGTGACTGGAGGTGAGGGCTGTGTGACTGTAGGTGAGGGCTGTGTGACTGTATGGTGAGGGCTGTGTGACTGTATGGTGAGGGCTGTGTGACTGTAGGTGAGGGATGTGTGACTGTAGGTGAGGGCTGTGTGACTGTATGGTGAGGGCTGTGTGACTGTATGGTGAGGGCTGTGTGACTGTAGGTGAGGGATGTGTGACTGTAGGTGAGGGCTGTGTGACTGTAGGTGAGGGCTGTGTGACTGTAGGTGAGGGCTGTGTGACTGTATGGTGAGGGCTGTGTGACTGTATGGTGAGGGCTGTGTGACTGTAGGTGAGGGCTGTGTGACTAGGTGAGAGCTGTGTGATTATGTAGTGTGAATGTGTGTAGTGTGACTGTGTGGTGTGACAGCAGAATAACTGCTTGGTGGTGTCTGTAGTGTGACTGTGTGACTGTGTGAGGTGTGACTGTACAGTCCAGGATGTAGCCCACTAGCTCTGGTCCAGGGCATTAGTGCTGCTCTCTAACACTGAGCCTCCTGAACAGGCTGCACTAACACCCTGGACCAGAGCTAGTGGGCAACGTGACAGACAACGGATGAGATATCTCAGCATTAATAGATTCACATGGCACATGTGTGTGTGTGTGTGTGTGTGTGTGTGTGTGTGTGTGTGTGTCAGAACCCTATGGGTTAATTCTCATGGTGCAATATGTGTTTGAGCGGAAATCTAATCTCTCTCTGATCCTATTCTCATTCTGTCTGCGTCCCAAATGGCACCCTATTCCCTATGGGCCCTATTCCCTATGGGCCCTATTCCCTATGGGCCCTGGTCAAATGGCCCCCTATTCCCTATGGGCCCTGGTCGAATGGCACCCTATTCCCTATGGGCCCTGGTCAAATGGCACCCTATTCCCTATGGCCCCTATTCCCTATGGGCCCTGGTCAAATGGTACCCTATTCCCTATGGGCCCTGGTCAAATGGCCCCCTATTCCCTATGGGCCCTGGTCGAATGGCACCCTATTCCCTATGGCCCCTATTCCCTATGGGCCCTGGTCAAATGGTACCCTATTCCCTATGGCCCCTATTCCCTATGGGCCCTGGTCAAATGGCCCCCTATTCCCTATGGGCCCTGGTCGAATGGCCCCCTATTCCCTATGGGCCCTGGTCAAATGGCCCCCTATTCCCTATGGGCCCTGGTCGAATGGCCCCCTATTCCCTATGGGCCCTGGTCGAATGGCCCCCTATTCCCTATGGGCCCTGGTCAAATGGCACCCTATTCCCTATGGGCCCTATTCCCTATGGGCCCTGGTCAAATGGCCCCCTATTCCCTATGGGCCCTGGTCAAATGGCCCCCTATTCCCTATGGGACCTGGTCAAATGGCACCCTATTCTCTATGGGCCCTGGTCGAATGGTACCCTATTCCCTATGGGCCCTGGTCAAATGGCCCCCTATTCCCTATGGGCCCTGGTCAAATGGCCCCCTATTCCCTATGGGCCCTGGTCAAATGGCCCCCTATTCCCTATGGGCCCTGGTCAAATGGCCCCCTATTCCCTATGGGCCCTGGTCAAATGGCCCCCTATTCCCTATGGGACCTGGTCAAATGGCACCCTATTCTCTATGGGCCCTGGTCGAATGGTACCCTATTCCCTATGGTCCCTGGTCAAATGGCCCCCTATTCCCTATGGGCCCTGGTCAAATGGCCCCCTATTCCCTATGGGCCCTGGTCAAATGGCCCCCTATTCCCTATGGGTCCTGGTCAAATGGCCCCCTATTCCCTATGGGCCCTATTCCCTATGGGTCCTGGTCTAAAGTAGTGCACTATAAAGCGAATCGGGTGCCATTTGGGATGCGCACCTCTGATTCCCCATGTTGCTGTTCTAGGATGAAATGAATGTGCCTTTAAAGAAAGCTATTTCAGACTGATTGTATTGTTGCCTTTTTAACAGAGGAGTTCCCATTTCAGTGAAGATCTTTCTGTGTCCCAGTAACACTGACCTGTACCAGTAGCCGTTGTCTAGGTGACCTTATTGTCGAATAACACTGGACGTGACTACATCTGATCTGTAACAGACAGGTCCTGCCTTTGTTTAGTAGGAACATAACGGAGCCTCTGTCGGTTCAGTCGCAGCCTGATCCCAGATCTGTTTGTACTGTCTTGCCAACGCCTGTTATGGTCATTGTAAAGCAGCACAAACTGATCTGGGACCAGGCGAATTCAGACACCTATGTTGGTATTTTTATCAGACTGATTTTCTGTTTCGCTGCTTTTGTTTCTGCCTGTTCTCTTCCTCTACCCTCGTAATTACAGACACCATTTTAAGGAGATCAAGATTCAAATAGAAAAATCAACATTTTGTAAAGCGATTTTATAAAAATAATAAAAAAAACATTTGATACGTTTGTTGTCATGTGTTGCTGTGTATTGACTCTGTTCAAACTATAGGCCTGGAATCTGTCCTACCAGCCATAGGAGGCCAACCTTCCACCACCCTAAATGCTCTTCACACACTTAGAGAGGCTAATACCGCTACACAGATAAATAACAGTAGTTATAATCACACTTAGAGAGGCTAATACCTCTACACAGATAAATAACAGTAGTTATAATGACACTTAGAGAGGCTAACACCGCTACACAGATAACTAACAGTAGTTATAATCACACTTAGAGAGGCTAATACCTCCACACAGATAACTAACAGTAGTTATAATCACACTTAGAGAGGCTAATACCTCTACACAGATAAATAACAGTAGTTATAATCACACTTAGAGAGGCTAATACCTCTACACAGATAAATAACAGTGGTTATAATGACACTTAGAGAGGCTAATACCTCTACACAGATAAATAACAGTAGTTAAAATTCATTAAATAATCCATCTAGACATTTACTACGGCAGGAAAGTTCCTCATTCCCCCCCCTCACGCCCCCCCCCCTCATTCCCCCCCCCCCCCCCCCCCCCCTCACGTCCTCTTGTAAATCAGGCTCTCTGACATTGGCAGAGGATCATTCCCAAGCACACCAAGCATGTTAGGTGAAACGGTGGGCGTCACTGGACGAGCAAGACTAAATTATAACGCTGCTTGTCTCGTGTGTGTGTGTGTGTGTGTGTGTGTGTGTGTGTGTGTGTGTGTGTGTGTGTGTGTGTGTGTGTGTGTGTGTGTGTGTGTGTGTGTGTGTGTGTGTGTGTGTGTGTCAGCCGAGCCCCATTACAAACAGCAGCTGTGTACATCGGTCTGGGAGGCGGGGCAGCGATCGGTTAAGACACGTAAATAACACCAACCATATCTATCTATCCAAGCTGATCCCATAGTGGTACCACTGCCAACAACCAGCCACCTCTGGACTGGTCTCACTGCTGCCCTGATATTGGGTGTATTTCCAGATACACAAATCCCCAAATCTGCCCAGGCTTATGACAGGATCATCATCATATCATGCAGATGTGGTTGGTGAGACGTGACACCTCTCCAGATGTTGTACATATCTGATCTGGGATGAACGAGTCTGTCTGGAACACAGAAACCTCCCATTCTGTTATATCCCAGTAGTACTGTAACTACTGCAGGATGACAGTTGGATGTGGGCCAGCTACTGCAGGATGACAGTTAAATGGATGTGGGCCAGCTACTGCAGGATGACAGTTAAATGGATGTGGGCCAGCTACTGCAGGATGACAGTTAAGTGGATGTGGGCCAGCTACTGCAGGATGACAGTTAAATGGCTGTGGGCCAGCTACTGCAGGATGACAGTTTAATGGCTGTGGGCCAGCTACTGCAGGATGACAGTTGGATGTGGGCCAGCTACTGCAGGATGACAGTTAAATGGATGTGGGTCGGCTACTGCAGGATGACAGTTCAATGGATGTGGGCCAGTTACTGCAGGATGACAGTTAAGTGGATGTGGGCCAGCTACTGCAGGATGACAGTTAAATGGCTGTGGGCCAGCTACTGCAGGATGACAGTTAAATGGATGTGGGCCAACTACTGCAGGATGACAGTTAAATGGCTGTGGGCCAGTTACTGCAGGATGACAGTTAAATGGATGTGGGCCAGCTACTGCAGGATGACAGTTTAATGGATGTGGGCCAGCTACTACAGGATGACAGTTAAATGGCTGTGGGCCAGCTACTGCAGGATGGCAGTTACATGGCTGTGGGCCAGCTACTGCAGGATGACAATTCAATTGATGTGGGCCAGCTACTGCAGGATGACAGTTAAATGGATGTGGGCCGGCTACTGCAGGATGACAGTTAAATGGATGTGGGCCAGCTACTGCAGGATGACAGTTAAATGGATGTGGGCCAGCTACTGCAGGATGACAATTTAATGGCTGTGGGCCAGCTACTGCAGGATGACAGTTAAATGGATGTGGGCCAGCTACTGCAGGATGACAGTTTAATGGATATGGGCCAGCTACTGCAGGATGACAGTTAAATGGATGTGGGCCAGCTACTGCAGGATGACAGTTAAATGGCTGTGGGCCAGCTACTGCAGGATGACAGGTAAATGGATGTGGGCCAGTTACTGCAGGATGACAGTTAAATGGTTGTGGGCCAGTTACTGCAGGATGACAGTTAAATGGATATGGGCCAGCTACTGCAGGATGACAGTTAAATGGATGTGGGCCAGTTACTGCAGGATGACAGTTTAATGGATGTGGGCCAGCTACTGCAGGATGACAGTTAAATGGATGTGGGCCACCTACTGCAGGATGACAGTTAAATGGATATGGGCCAGCTACTGCAGGATGACAGTTAAATGGATGTGGGCCAGCTACTGCAGGATGACAGTTAAATGGATGTGGGCCAGCTACTGCAGGATGACAGTTAAATGGCCGTCGGTCAGCTACTGCAGGGTGACAGTTAAATGGATGTGGGCCAGTTACTGCAGGATGACAGTTAAATGGATGTGGGCCAGCTACTGCAGGATGACAGTTAAATGGCCGTCGGTCAGCTACTGCAGGGTGACAGTTAAATGGATGTGGGTCAGCTACTGCAGGATGACAATTTAATGGATGTGGGCCAGCTACTGCAGGATGACAGGTAAATGGATGTGGGCCAGCTACTGCAGGATGACAGTTAAATGGATGTGGGCCAGCTACTGCAGGATGACAGGTAAATGGATGTGGGCCAGCTACTGCAGGATGACAGTTTAATGGATGTGGGCCAAACTAAAACATCCTTCCTCTCTCTATCCGCTCCAGAGCAGACTACCCAACATGCAGTGGGGGGATTTAATGCTCTAACATACACACCAGAAGCTCCAGGAAGGTATCCCACTGTCTGGAGGGTTGACGACTCCACTGGGTTAGGATCATAATTTAATATAATAAGATTAAACGCATTAGGAAGCTATTAGCAATATGCATCATGGGATTAAGGAACGCGAAACTCATCTCTGAATATTTGAATAGATATAACTTGGGTTTGTTTCACTCTCCTCATTAGTGAGTCCCTTGGCGAGGGAGATTTCCACAAAGACTATATACAGAGTAGAATAGGGAAGCCCTGAAACACAGAGGATGTTATACTGTCCAATAGAAAGACTATATACAGAGTAGAATAGGGAAGCTCTGAAACACAGAGGATGTTATACTGGCCAATAGAAAGACTATATACAGAGTAGAATAGGGAAGCCCTGAAACACAGAGGATGTTATACTGTCCAATAGAAAGTAGGACTAGGTCTTCCATGGTAACTCTACTAACAAGACAGACTGTTGGCTGCCATGATGAAATGGTTCCAAATATTCAGAATTGAACAAGCATCAGTTTTAGAGGGATACAATATATTGTATAAACTGCAGTGATCAGGTTATCTGCACTAAACTCCCTCCAGACAGATGGTCTGGTTCATCAGGTTATCTGCACTAAACTCCCTCCAGACAGATGGTCTGGTTCATCAGGTTATCTGCACCAAACTCCCTCCAGACAGATGGTCTGGTTCATCAGGTTATCTGCACCAAACTCCCTCCAGATAGATGGTCTGGTTCATCAGGTTATCTGCACCAAACTCCCTCCAGATAGATGGTCTGGTTCATCAGGTTATCTGCACCAAACTCCCTCCAGATAGATGGTCTGGTTCATCAGGTTATCTGCACCAAACTCCCTCCAGACAGATGGTCTGGTTCATCAGGTTATCTGCACCAAACTCCCTGCAGACAGATGGTCTGGTTCATCAGGTTATCTTCACCAAACTCCCTCCAGATAGATGGTCTGGTTCATCAGGTTATCTGCACCAAACTCCCTCCAGATAGAAGGTCTGGTTCATCAGGTTATGTGCACAAAACTCTCTCCCTACAGGCTCTTCTCCATGCAGGCTACAACAGTCAGAAGAAGAAGACAGGAAATATCCACATTTCTAACACAGGAAGTTGACACCCCTGAACATGGTAATATGTGTTTAATAAACACAGCTAAACTCTCCTTTTCCCTTTAATCACCAGCTCTTTAGTGAAGCCCTCAAAACATCCCGTTTAACAACAACAGAAAAGCTGCTGTGATTATGATTACTCCATGAATATGTATGTAGTCGTAAGATACCTATTACAGAATTGGATACCGTGAAGGTTTACTGTCTCCATCTGTGGTTACGGTAATGTAAGAAGAGGATTTAGTCCCAGTAGCCATGTTGCAGTCAGCAGTCTGGACCCTCTTGTACAGAGCTGGTGAGACCAGAGGATTTAGTCCCAGTAGCCATGTTGCAGTCAGCAGTCTGGACCCTCTTGTACAGAACTAGTGAGACCAGAGGATTTAGTCCCAGTAGCCATGTTGCAGTCAGCAGTCTGGACCCTCTTGTACAGAGCTAGTGAGACCAGAGGATTTAGTCCCAGTAGCCATGTTGCAGTCAGCAGTCTGGACCCTCTTGTACAGAGCTAGTGACACCAGAGGATTTAGTCCCAGTAGCCATGTTGCAGTCAGCAGTCTGGACCCTCTTGTACAGAGCTGGTGAGACCAGAGGATCAGAACAGGTGTGTGGGGAGGCTGATCCACTATTACTGTATCAATAACCAGGTGTGTGGGGAGGCTGATCCACTATTACTGTAGCAATAACCAGGTGTGTGGGAGGCTGGGATCCACTATTACTGTATCAATAACCAGGTGTGTGGGGAGGCTGAGATCCACTATTACTGTATCAATAACCAGGTGTGTGGGGAGGCTGAGATCCACTATTACTGTATCAATAACCAGGTGTGTGGGGAGGCTGATACACTATTACTGTATCAATAACCAGGTGTGTGGGGAGGCTGGGATCCACTATTACTGTATCAATAACCAGGTGTGTGGGAGGCTGGGATCCACTATTACTGTATCAATAACCAGGTGTGTGGGAGGCTGGGATCCACTATTACTGTATCAATAACCAGGTGTGTGGGGAGGCTGATCCACTATTACTGTATCAATAACCAGGTGTGTGGGGAGGCTGATACACTATTACTGTATCAATAACCAGGTGTGTGGGGAGGCTGGGATCCACTATTACTGTATCAATAACCAGGTGTGTGGGGAGGCTGATCCACTATTACTGTATCAATAACCAGGTGTGTGGGGGGGCTGGGATCCACTATTACTGTATCAATAACCAGGTGTGTGGGAGGCTGGGATCCACTATTACTGTATCAATAACCAGGTGTGTGGGGAGGCTGAGATCCACTATTACTGTATCAATAACCAGGTGTGTGGGGAGGCTGATACACTATTACTGTATCAATAACCAGGTGTGTGGGAGGCTGGGATCCACTATTACTGTATCAATAACCAGGTGTGTGGGAGGCTGGGATCCACTATTACTGTATCAATAACCAGGTGTGTGGGAGGCTGAGATCCACTATTACTGTATCAATAACCAGGTGTGTGGGGAGGCTGAGATCCACTATTACTGTATCAATAACCAGGTGTGTGGGGAGGCTGATCCACTATTACTGTATCAATAACCAGGTGTGTGGGGAGGCTGATACACTATTACTGTATCAATAACCAGGTGTGTGGGGGGCTGAATTACCATACTATTACTGTATCAATAACCAGGTGTGTGGGGAGGCTGATCCACTATTACTGTATCAATAACCAGGTGTGTGGGGAGGCTGATCCACTATTACTGTATCAATAACCAGGTGTGTGGGGGGCTGGGATCCACAGAATCACTGTAATTCGTTCATCTAGAATGTTTGAACTTTGTCTGAACTCATTATGGGAATATTGTCATTTTGGCCCAGTCGCTCTCTCACCTGAATAAATAACCTTTTCAGCCATCCTGTATCTCAATTATTCACATGGAAAAAACATAGCTCATCATTTATAATTTCACAGTGGGTTCTGACTTGTAGTTTTCCTCTCGGCTACTATACAGAGAGAACTATAACATTAATGAAAACTGTAATGAAATAAACAAATCCACGTTTAATGCTCTGTAAACAATGGCATGCACAAATGATAATGAACATTTAGTTTAATCTCCCTCGGACCCCATGGAGCAGAAAATAAACCGTGATTAGCCAAACTGTGTTTGGCTGAGCAGCAACTGCAACAGATGCTGACTAGTCTCTCACAAATCCTATTGGCCATTTACTACTTCCTGATGATTCAGTCCTTACCCGACATGATTTCACCTTGTCATTCCAATATTTTAGTTGTTGTTGCAGTAGGGTGTTTTGAATGAAAGGACTCTATTCATCTGGTTTGGGTAGCAATGAGCTGAGCTCAACTTGTGTGTTGTCCTGGCGCAGCAAAACTCCCCCCACAAGGGAGGCTTGGCTTCACACCAATCAAATCACAGTCCTAAGCAAAATGTCATCATTGTCAGAAACAAAACGTGTCTGTTTCTGGTCTGTTTATGTTGATGTGCTACAGTAGCTAGCATGCTAAATCTGCCCTTTCCTAAACCATGGATGGAGATAGGGATTTAGATTTGTGGTTTTGACTTAATTCTCTGTACAGGCCAATGATTATGACGGTGATTCGGATCTAACCATAAATTCATATATTGTGCCACTGGCCTGAGACGATTTTAGTTCAATATTTATTCTAGATGTAGTCTAGTAGGCTCACATTAACTAGCTAGCTAACTTAGCTGGTTCATATGTTGCCCATGCGAGGAAGGTAGGCTAGCAAGCATTTTAGCTAGGTAGCCTGTGAAAACAGAAACTTAAAGCGTATCAATAACCAGGTGTGTGGGGGGGAGAGGAGGATTGGCGTTCAACTCGTTGACCAGTATGGAGAGTAAACTGTTTTACTTCTGTGCTTCAAATCAGTTACCGTGGACAGCCACGTGATATTTAGCAACATTGATTGGACTCAATTGTTATCTTTACGTTTGTTTTCAGTGTATTAAACTAAGTATGTATAGCCTTGTTGATTTTATGATGTTAACAATTGATATAGTGCTGGGATAGCGGAGTGTTGTCTTTGTGCTGACTTGCGGTTCTAAATCAGTGGTTGTTTAATAAACGGTTGAAAACATTCACCGGACAGATATTGCTCTCCGGTTTTGTGATGGAAAAACCATATTAGCGATTTACATTATTGAGTGAATACGTTTTCATAATTGTCCTCCGTGGGAATCGAACCCACAACGCCGCTGTTGCAAGCGCCACGCTCTACCAACTGAGCCACACGGGACCATTACGTAGGTGTAGTTGAATTTATGTCACCACCGCGTGACTGTTGTCACGGATCTTATTGTATATCACCGTGACGAACGGTTATAGAGCAAGCCACGCAAAGGTTGAAATATGGCTTTTTTCCCCCCCTGTCTTGGCTTCCCCAGTGATTTTACCCACGCATCGCAACTACTGTTTGTTTTGCCAGTTATTAATGTGTTTTTCAATGCGTTTCTATGGGCTATAGTATTAATGGCCAAATTCAATATATCAAATAAAATGTATTTTTTTTATTATACCTAATTGGGGTCCAAAAATTCCAAATCAAACAGCTACATGTTCCATGGTATGACCCGCCCAAACAGCTTCTACTTTTTAAAGTGAAGCTTGTGAAGTAATGAGTATAATTATTTGTTTTCACGTGCAAAAGGGATTGCTTTTGATTTAAAAAAAAAAACGCTTTATCTGCCTTCCCAATGAAAACTAGTCTGAAAATTCAAACATAAACACTGAGTGTACAAAACATAGGAAACACCTTTCTAATATTGAGTTGCACCCCCTTTTGCCCTCAGAACAGACTCAATTCATCAGGGACTCTACAAGGTGCCGAAAGCGTTCCATGTTGACTCCAATGCTTCCCCACAGTTGTGTCCAGTTGGCTGGATGTCCTTTGGGTAGTGGATCATTTCGGATACACACGGGAAACTGTTGAGCGTGAAAAACCCAGCAGCGTTGCAGTTCTTGATACACTCAAACCGGTGCGCCTGGCACCTACTACCATACCCTGTTCAAAGGCTCTTAAATCTTTTGTCTTGGCAATTCACCCTCTGAATGGCACACATACACAATCCATGTCTCAATTGTCTCAAGGCTTAAAAATCCTTCTTTAACCCGTCTCCTCCCCTTCATCTACACTGATTGAAGTGGATTTAACAACTGACATCGATAAGGGATCATATTTTTCACCTGGATTCACCTGGATTCACCTGGTCAGTCTGTCATGGAAAGAGCAGGTGTTCCTAATGTTTTTTAGTTTTTTTAACACTCGGTGTATTTTATGGAAAAGAGAGTTGTACGTTTATGGAAGACGCACCATGCTGCCTTGATGATAACATGACCGAGCGGCGCTGATTACTGTTCCATTTGGAACGGGCGCTCCTCCCGTGCTGAGCCCCCTCCTGTAGGAACGGGCGCTCCTCCCGTGCTGAGCCCCCTCCTGTAGGAACGGGCGCTCCTCCCGCGCTGAGCGGGCTGAGCCCCCCTCCTGTACTCCTTGTTCACCCATGACTGCGATGCCACTTTTGATAGTAATGGCGCTGGAGGGAACAGCAGCTGTTTTACCGGCTCCTGACCAATCCTGCTATTTTGTGTGTTTTCTTTTTTTTTTTTTTTTTTTTTTTTTGCTTATCTTAACTATTTTTTGGTACGTAATGTTTCCACCATCATTTCCGATAATCCGAAAACAGCTTCTGGATGTTCAGAACAGTGCTCACTAAGATTGATTTGGATGAGGTTTTCTACTTCAAGAGTCGGAGAAAAATGTCACTGCTCATCCCAGACCAGAACCCCCGACACTCGAAGAAGGAAGAGGCGCCATTATAGAGTGGCCGGCGTGCGGGATACCTGACGAGACTTATGTTGGCGAATGGATAAACCACCTCCACCCGCCATTCTATTGGCAAATGTGCAATCACTGGAGAATAAACCGGACAAGCTCCGTTCGAGACTATCCTATAAACGTGATCTGAAGAACTGTAATATCCTATGTATCTCATAGTCGTGACTGAACAAGGACATAGAAAATACAAACCTAGCTGGTTTTTCTATACATCGGCAGGACAGAACGCCAGCGTCGGGTAAACTCAGGGGGGGGGGGGTCTCTCTGTTAACAATAGCTGGTGCGTGATCTCTAATATTAATTAAGGAAGAATTGAGGTTCTGCTCTCCTGAGTTAGAATACCTCATGATAAGCTGTAGACCACACTATTTACCAAGAGAGTTTTCATCTATATTGTTTTGTAGCTGTCTAGTTACCACCACAAACTGATGCTGGCACTAAGACCACACTCAGCGATCTGTATAGGGCCATAAGCAAACAAGAAAATGCTCACCCAGAGGTGGCGCTCCCAGTGACTGGTGATTTTAATGCAGGAAAACTGAATTCCTTCTTACCTCATTTCTACCAGCATGTCACCTGTGCAACTAGAGGCAAAAAAAACCTCTAGATCCCCTTTATTCCACACACAGAGACGTCTACAAAGCTCTCCCTCGCCCTTCATTTGACAAATCTGACCACAACTCTATACTCCTAATTCCTGCCTACAAGCAAAAACTCAAACAGGAAGTACCAGTGACGCGCTCAATACGGAGGTGGTCTGATGAAGTGGATGCTAGACTACAGGACCGTTTCGCTACCACAGACTGGAATATGTTCTAGAATTCACGTACGTACGTACGTACATACCCCAACCTGAAGCCATGGATTAAAGGCAACATCCTCACTGAGCTAAAGGCTAGAGCTGCCTCTGTCAAGGAGCAGGACACTAATCTAGACCTTATAAGAAATCCTTCTACTCCCTCCGACGAATCAATCAATAAAGGACTAAGATTGAATCCTACTACAACGGCTCTGATGCTCAATGGATGTGGCAGGGCTTGAAAACTATCACAGATTACAAAGAGAGCTGCACAGTGACGCGAGCCTACCAGACGAGCAAAATGTCTTCTAGGCTCACTTCGAGGCGAGCAATACTGAACCATGCATTAGACCACCAGCTGTTCCGGACGACTGTGCGTAAGCCGATGTGAGTAAGGCATTTAAACAGATTAACATTCAAAAGGTTGCAAGGCCAGACGGATTACCAGGACTCAAACTCAGACCAAGTGTTTTCACTGACATTTTCAACCTCTCCATGACCCAGTCTGCAATACTTACATGTTTCAAGCAGACCACCATAGTCCCTGTGTCCAAGGTAACCTGTCTAAATCACTATCACCCCATAGCACTCACATATGTAGACATGAAATGCTTTGAAAGGCTGGTCATGGCTCACATCATCCCAGAGACCATGGAGCTACTCCAATTCGCATACCGCCCCAACAGATCCACAGATGACACAATCTCTATTGCACTCCATTGCCCTTTCCCACCTGGACAAGAGGAACACCTATGTGAGAATGCTGTTCATTGAATACAGCTTAGCGTTCAACACCATAGTGCCCTCCAAGCTCATCACTAAGCTAAGGACCCTGGGACTAAACACCTCCCTCTGCAACTGGATCCTGGACTTCCTGACGGGCAGCCCCCAGATGGTGAGGGTAGGCAACAACACATCTGCCACGCTGACCCTCAACCCAGGGGCCCCTCAGGGCTGCATGCTTAGCCCCCTCCTGTACTCCTTGTTCACCCATGACTGCGTGGCCAAACATAACTCCAACACCATCATTAAGTTTTCTGACAACACGACTGTGGTAGGCCTGATCACCAAAGATGATGAGACACCCTATAGGGAGGAGGTCAGAGACCTGGCAGTGTGGTGCCAGGACAACAACCTCTCCCTCAACGTGAATGAAGACAGAGGCTGATCGTGGACTACAAGAAACGGATTGCCGAGCAGGCCCCTATTCACATCGACGTGGCTGTAGTGGAGTGGGTCAAGAGCTTCAAGTTCTTTTGTGTCCACATCACGAAGGACGTATTATGGTCCAAACACAGTCGTGACGAGGACACGACAACGCCTCTTCTCCCTCAGGAGGCTGAAAGATTTGGTATGGGCCTTCAAAAAGTTATACAGCTGCACCAGAGAGCATCTTGACTGGCTGCATCACCCCTTGGTATGGGAACTGCTTGGCAACCGAGCGTAATGCGCTACAGAGGGTAGTGCGTACGGCCCGGTACCTCACTGGGGCAAAGCTTCCTTCCATCCAGGACCTTTATACCAGGTGGTGTCAGGCCCAAAAATTTGTCGAAAACCACAGTGACTCAAGACATGGACTGTTCTCTCTACTACTACACAGCAAGTTGTACTGGAGCACCAAGTCTGGAACCAAAATGCCCCTGAACAGCTTCTATCCCCAAACCATCAGACTGCTGAACAGCTTCTACCCCCAAGCCATCAGACTGCTGAACAGCTTCTACCCCCAAGCCATCAGACTGCTGAACTGTTAATCAAATGGCTACCCTGACTATTTGCATTGACCCACTTTCTTTTAATTTTCACTGGCTCTATGCACACACACACACATATATACACACACACACACACGCGCACAACCGGTACTCCTTGTATATAGTCTCATTACTACCTGGTACCCCTGCACAGTGACTCTGTACTGGTACTTATTTACATTTTACATTTTAGTCATTTAGCAGACGCTCTTATCCAGAGCGACTTACAGTAGTGAATGCATACATTTCATACATTTTTTTTTCTTCCGTACTGCTCCCCCGTGGGAAACGAACCCACAACCCTGGCGTTGCAAACACCATGCTCTACCAACTGAGCCACACGGGACTATATACTCCTTGTATATAGTCTCATTACTACCTGGTACCCCTGCACAGTGACTCTGTACTAGTACTCCTTGTTTATAGTCTCATTACTACCTGGTACCCCTGCACAGTGACTCTGTACTGGTACTCCTTGTTTATAGTCTCATTACTACCTGGTACCCCTGCACAGTGACTCTGTACTGGTACTCCTTGTTTATCGTCTCATTACTACCTGGTACCCCTGCAGTGACTCTGTACTGGTACTCCTTGTTTATAGTCTCATTACTACCTGGTACCCCTGCACAGTGACTCTGTACTGGTACTCCTTGTTTATAGTCTCATTACTACCTGGTACCCCTGCACAGTGACTCTGTACTGGTACTCCTTGTATATAGTCTCATTACTACCTGGTACCCCTGCACAGTGACTCTGTACTGGTACTCCTTGTTTATAGTCTCATTACTACCTGGTACCCCTGCACAGTGACTCTGTACTGGTACACCTTGTATATAGTCTCATTACTACCTGGTACTACCTTACACAGTGACCGGTACACCTTGTATATAGTCTCATTACTACCTTGTACTACCTTACAGTGACCGGTCACCTTGTATATAGTCGAATTATTGTGTTACTGTTACCTTTTTTGCTAATTGTTTTTACTTTTGAACTATGCATTGTTGGGAAATGGCTTGTACATAAGCATTTCACTGTAAACTCCACACATGTTGTATTCGGCGCATGTGACAAATAAACATTTATTTCGTTTTACTTTTGCCAGTTCAAGTCACGGGCCATAGACTGGTGCCCCTTGGCTAATCGAATCCGCAAATTGAAACAATCTGGCCCGCTATCATTGGTCAACGCACATGCAGTATTTCCATTTGCAGCTGTCTGTCAACAGGAACAGACTCCTCCCTGGGCCATTTTGTCGGCTGTAAACATCCTGCTGATTTTAAAAGGACACTGAGCGGGAGGAAGGCTACTGGCGCCATCTTGACTCTTTTCATGAGTACAACAGGAACACAATCGCTGGGAGGAATTGCATAATCATTGATATTTATTTTCAAAGGGGGGTACAATCGGTAAGTTAAATATATTTTACATTATAAAAAAAAAAATCTGATTTGTGAGTTTTGTGATGAGAAATTAGCGTGCACGCCGATTCTTTCTGTACCGGGGCCCTCCTACTTGCTACCGACTAGCGCGCCTGCTAACCGCTACCGAGAAAAGAAAAGTGTTTGCAGTTATTGCCCGCTCAGCACCGTCGCTAGTTACCGTGAAATGATGCATCCACGTTTATGATCAATTAGGATTATGTATCATCATGCTTCTCTTCTTATTTTGTTTACTTGTGTATATTTCCTGAAATTGTTGCTAGGATTTCAAGCTAGCTAACTAGCTCTCTTGCTAACTAAACATTTAACGTGAGCTAGCATGTTAGCATGCTAGCCTAGCCATGTTCAATCAAAAGACCCCAAGTAGTTGATTTTTTTTTTTTTTCCGGACAACTTTTAACTCGCAAGTCCACCAGTACTTGAACATGAGCTACTAACTATATGAATCTCGTTTCAACCAGTACATTATTTCGCAAACTAAGTTATTTATTAGATTGCAAGGAAGATATTTCTGATTATTGGCATCCTATCATCCAAAAAGCCAAAAGAGTCGTGAATGAGTCTGATCTTCAATCCGAAACTACACATTTTATTTGTCGATATTAGCTACAACTACCGTCTATTTTGCATGACGAATTCTCTACCCCAAAAGTTTAGCTACCTAAACATTTTTTGAAAAAGTTGCTATTTCACATCTTAAAGCTTTACATACTGCTTTCTCTATTCCAGGTGCTCTTACCCCCGGTTCTTCAAGAGCTAGCAACCAACCTGGGCAATGTTCTACGCCCACTTTGTCCTGTCCAAACGTGGGCCTCTGGCCAAGATCTGGCTAGCGGCCCACTGGGACAAGAAGCTGACCAAGGCTCATGTGTTTGAATGTAACCTGGAGAGCAGTGTGGAGAGCATCATCTGTCCCAAGGTAAAGGGGAAGCCTGTCTAGCAGATATCATCATTCATGTCTCTGTTGAATGTCCTTTACACAATGAAAGACCCGTTGCTTAAAGGCCCAGTCTGAGAAGTCAGTCTCATCCCTCAGCCGTTCATTAGACGTCCCCATTGGCTATCTTTTATTCCCGCTTTGACCAATCCAATAGTTTCAGATCTACATGTGGAAGAAGAAGACAAGGGTCTAATGATGGAACTAGGTAGTGACCAGATTAGAACCAGACCGATTGACTGACACTGCATGCATGTTACCCACATCAAGTTAACATTACCTTGGTAGTGACCGCAGCTACTGGGTGAAGCTTGCTGTCGACTGTTGTACAGACGATAATGATGTAACGTTACCTGTGACGTCTCCTCCCTGATGTGATCCGTGGGACCTGTTCAGGACGGCACATGGTTACGCAACGTTCATGTAGAAGTCTCATTTTGTTGACTAAGAAATGGATTGTCAGATAGAATTAGGGTATCATATCGTCTCTCTTCATTCTGTTTCAACAGCGTTCAGAACGTTTCGCCACACTGAATACACCCATTGTTCTGTCTCCCTCCCCCCTCCCTCCTAGGTGAAGATGGCGCTGAGGACCTCAGGTCACCTCCTGCTCGGTGTGGTGAGGATCTACAACAGGAAGGCCAAGTACCTCCTGGCTGACTGTAATGAAGCCTTCATCAAGATCAAGATGGCTTTCAGACCAGGTGTGTAGCTTGGCTCTTATTATGGGACTAGGAAATAAGATTAATCAACATGGCTTTCAAACTAGGTATGTAGCTCGGGGTTTTATGTGACTAGGAATAAGCTAAATCAACATGGCTTTCAGACCAGGTACTCGACTAGGAATAAACCTGAAGAGATCAGGAGTTTGAGCGGCTGGTGATCCTAGCCTTACTGACTGTTTGTTTGCTCACCACTCTGTCTGGCTGCTGCCCTCCAGGTGTTGTGGATCTGCCAGAGGAGAACAGAGAGGCTGCCTACAACGCCATCACTCTGCCTGAGGATTTCCATGACTTTGACCAACCCTTACCTGACCTTGAGTAAGTCATACATATAGGTGATATATATATTGTCTATGGAGGAAGTTCCTTCCCAATACAACCCTACACAGCCCTCCCAGGAAGTAGATTGTTGCTATTGTAACAGGTAACTAATGAGGATGCAAATCAACAAACAAGTATTCTCCTAATTTTAGGAGACCCCGTCCCTTCCAACCAAATACAGATTGTACTCGGCCATCTGACATAAGGAACAGTGATATGCAGCTATAATGAACTGAGTTGAAAGGTTAACACTACCTGTTGTTTCCACAGTGACATAGATGTAGCCCAGCAGTTCACCCTGAACCAGAGCAGAGTGGAGGAGATCACCATGAGGGAGGAGGTGGGGAACCTCAGCCTCATGCAGGACAATGACTTTGGTACGGTGCTGTCAGTCAATATTCCTGGGTATTGTTAGACATGCTCCGGTATTTTGGCGACCAAGAAAGTATTTATTTATTTAACCTCCCGCCTTTGGCTTGATGTCAATCTGGTGTTTCATACATGCATAATCTGAGCAGAATTACTCATACCTCAATTAGCTGTGAAATCCCTAGTTTCAAAGCAACTTTTTATATATATATATATGTGTGTGTGTGTATGTATGTATATCTGTGCCATGCTACGCCACATTTAACCTACATTTCCCCCCACGTGGGCCAGCCCCCTAGCAATTTTAGTTCTAGCCAATGAGCTTCAGCTCCTCACATTCGTGATGTAGTACACCATTTTAGTTCTAGCCAATGAGCTTCAGCTCCTCACATTCGTGATGTAGTACACAATTTTAGTTCTAGCCAATGAGCTTCAGCTCCTCACATTCGTGATGTAGTACACAATTTTAGTGGACCGCTTTTGGCTCGTGCGTGCTACTTTCAGAACTACTGGCTAAAAAGTGTACAAAGTACCTGAGAATCTCTTTAACTGGGTTATGGATCGGTACTGTATATGCAGCAGCAAGTCCTGTTCATAATACACAACATTGTATTTCCCTGTAAACTATTGGGAATGCAGATCTAAAACTTAAGTCATAATGCCAACTAGGTTACTATGGTTACTGAGCTGGAGACATTCTCATAATGCTAACTAGGTTACTATGGTTACTCTGCTGGAGACATTCTCATAATGATAACTAGGTTACTATGGTTACTGAGCTGGAGACATTCTCATAATGATAACTAGGTTACTATGGTTACTGAGCTGGAGACATTCTCATAATGCCAACTAGGTTACTATGGTTACTGAGCTGGAGACATTCTCATAATGCCAACTAGGTTACTATGGTTACTGAGCTGGAGACATTCTCATAATGCCAACTAGGTTACTAAGCTGGAGATGTACATTTTTACCTTGCATCACATTATCCCATCTCTTTGCCATTGGCTTTCCATGTATTGTAACAACCCTCTGTGTCCCTCCCTCGCTCCCAGCTGACTTTGGCATGGATGACCGTGAGATGATGAGGGTAGAGGGAGGCTTTGAAGACGACATCATCCATGGAGCGACAGCCTCTAATCTGCTACTGGAGGCTGAGCCTGGGCCTGCTCACCTGCCGGACAAGTCCAACCACCTAGAGTACGACGACTTCGGAGACACCATGGAGAACAACGAAGGAGGAATGCTGGGTAGGGAGGGGGGGGTGCTGGGTAGAGGGGGGATGCTGGGTAGAGGGGGAATGCTGGGTAGAGGGGGAATGCTGGGTAGAGGGGAGGCTGGGTAGAGGGGAGGCTGGGTAGAGGGGAGGCTGGGTAGAGGGGAGGCTGGGTAGAGGGGAAGGCTGGGGGGGATGCTGGGAAACCGCCATATAGTGTTGACTGTCTGCTCTTAGGGAGGGAGGGGAATGCTGGGTAGGGATGGGGGGGATGCTGGGAAACCGCCATATAGTGTTGACTGTCTGTGCTCTTAGGGAGGGAGGGGAATGCTGGGTAGGGATGGGGGGGATGCTGGGAAACCGCCATATAGTGTTAACTGTCTGTGCTCTTAGGGAGGGAGGGGAATGCTGGGTAGGGAGGGAGGGGAATGCTGGGAAACCGCCATACAGTGTTGACTGTCTCTGTGCTTTTAAGCTGTGTGTTTTTATGTGAAGGATTAATACAGTACTATTCTAAATTCAGAGTAATGAGATGACCGCAGTCAATGTTTTATCACCCCCAACCCCAAAATGGTTTGTCCCGGAGCCTGAACCGTGTTCTGTCTCGTTTGTCCAGTGGATAAACTACTGTCCCAAGAGGATGGGGGTGGTATATTTGACGACCCTCCAGCCATCACAGAGAGCGTGATCCCCCCAGACCATGGAGACGATGAGGACGACTTTGACAACCTACAGTCACGTACGTTCTTTACCCAGACCGATGTGGTCATTTAAATCTGTTGATCTCTCTCTCTGTCTCTCTGTCTCTCTGTCTCTCTGTCTCTCTGTCTCTCTGTCTCTCTGTCTCTCTGTCTCTCTGTCTCTGTGTCTCTCTGTCTCTCTGTCTCTGTGTCTCTCGCTCGCGCTCTCTCGCTCTCTCTAGAGTCACAAAGGGATAACAAATCAGTGTGTTGTTCAGTAGGGCGTACCGTAGCAAATACGTTTCCCAGCAGAAAACAAACACCTGTGTTCTTACTTGACAAGTTCAGGTAGTACCTCCCTGTTTCAAAACGTTTTCTCCCTACTGAACACTACCCGGATCACAAGCTTGTGTGTTTTGTTATCGATTAACCATGACACCATTAAAACTACAGTTGAAGTGGGAAGTTTACATACACCTTAGTCAAATACATTTAAACTCAGTTTTTCACAATTCCTGACATTTAATCTGAGTAAAAATGTCCTGTTAGGATCACCACTTTATTTTAAGAATGTGAAATGTCAGAATAATAGTAGAGAGAATTATTTATTTCAGCTCTTATTTTATTTTTTCACATTCCCAGTGGGTCAGAAGTTTACATACACTCAATTAGTATTTGGTAGCATTGCCTTTAAATTGTTTAATTTGGGTTAAACGTGTCGGGTAGCCTTCCACAAGCTTGCCACAATAAGTTGGGTGAATTTTGGCCCATTCCTCCTGACAGCTGGTGTAACTGAGTCAGGTTTGTAGGCCTCCTTGCTCGCAAACGCTTTTTCAGTTCTGCCCACATATTTTCTATGGGATTGAGGCCAGGGCTTTGTGATGGCCACTCATATCTTGACTTTGTCATTGTCCATTTGGAAGACCCATTTGCGACCAAGCTTTAACTTCCTGACTGATGTCTTGAGATGTTGCTTCAATATATCCACATCATTTTCATTCCTCATGATGCGATTTATTTTGTGAAGTGCACCAGTCCCTCCTTCAGCAAAGCACCTCCACAACATGATGCTGCCACCCCCGTGCTTCACGGTTGGGATGGTGTTCTTCGGCTTGCAAGCCTCCCCCTTTTTCCTTCAAATATAACGATGGTCATTATGGCCAAACAGTTCTAATTTTGTTTCATCAGACCAGAGGACATTTCTCCAAAAAGTACGATCTTTGTCCCCGTGTGCAGTTGCAAACCGTAGTCTGGCTTTTTATGGCGGTTTTGGAGCAGTGGCTTCTTCCTTGCTGAGCGGCCTTTCAGGTTATGTCGACGTAGGACTCGTTTTACTGTGGATATAGATACTTTTGTACCTGTTTTCTCCAGCATCTTCACAAGGTCCTTTGCTGCTGTTCTGGGATTGATTTGCACTTTTCGCACCAAAGTACATTCATCTCTAGGAGACAGAACACGTCTCCTTCCTGAGTGGTATGACGGCTGCGTGGTCCCATGGTGTTTATACTTGCGTACTATTGTTTGTACAGATGAGCGTGGTACCTTCAGGAGTTCAGGAGGAAATTGCTCCCAAGGATGAACCAGACTTGTGGAGGTCTACAATTTTTTTTCTGAGGTCTTGACTGATTTCTTTAGATTTTCCCATGATGTCAAGCAGAGGCACTGAGTTTGAAGGTAGGCCTTGAAATACATCCACAGGTACACCTCCAATTGACTCAAATGATGTCAATTAGCCTATCAGAAGCTTCTAAAGCCATGACATCATTTTGGGGGAATTTTCCAAGCTGTTTAAAGGCACAGTCAACTTAGTGTATATAAACTTCTGACCCACTGGAATTGTAATAGGGAATTATAAGTGAAATAATCTCTGAACAATTGTTGGGAAAATGACTTGTCATGCACAAAGTAGATGTCCTAACCGACTTGCCAAAACTATAGTTTGTTAACAAGAAATGTGTGGACTGGTTGAAAAACGAGTTTTAATGACTCCAACCTAAGTGGTATGTAAACTTCTGACTTCAACAGTACCTAGAAGCATGTTATTATCGATTTAACCATGACGCCATTAAAACTAGCTAGAAGATCATTACTGGTGGCATCACTCCTACTGTATGTTTTAAGACGTGTTGTTGTCCCACAGCCGGTCCAGACAGTCCAGACTCCGGCCCGGTCGAGCCCCTGCCGGCCATGCAGGACCAGACGGAGCAGACCACTCTGGTCCACAATGAGGAGGAGGCTTTTGCCCTGGAGCCCATCGACATCACTGGTGAGCAGCTCCACTCTGTCAGAATAGTGTAGAAACACAACCAAAAGCACCTCTCTTTCATTGACTGTTAAAATCTAAATCTGCTATAAATACAGTGCTGTGAAAAAGTATACTTATTTTATTAACAAAGTTACGCAACACCCAATTCCCCTGTGGGGAAAAGTAGTTGCCCCCTTTACACTCAATAACTGGATGTGACACCTTTATCTGCAATGACTTCCTGTAGTTGTTGATCAGTCTCTCACATCTCTGTGGAGGAATTCTGTCCCGTTTCTTCCATGCAGAACTGCTTTAACTCAGTGACATTTGTGGCTTTTCAAGCATGAACTGCTCGTTTCAAGTCCTGCCACAACATCTCAAATTGGGATGATGTCTGGACTTTGACTAGGCCATTCCAAAACATCAAATGTGTTGCTTTGTTCACCATTTTCGTGTAGACTTGATTGTGTTGTTTTGGATCATTGTCTTGCTGCATGACCCGGCTGTGCTTCAGCTCACGGACAGATGGGCCTGACGTTCTCCTGTAGAATTCTTCCATACAGAGGAGAATTCATGGTTCCTTCTATTAAGGCAAGTCGTCCAGGTCCTGAGGCAGCAAATCATCCCCAAACCATCTCACTACTACCACCACCATGCTGGACTGTTGGTATACGTTTGTTACTGTGGAATGCAGTGTTTGGTTGAAAAATTGTTAAAATGTTTTGAGTGTAAGGAGGAAATTACTTTTTCACAGGGGAATTGGGTGTTGAGTAACTTTGTTAGTTATATAAAACAAGTATATATATATTTTTTTAAATGTATTTCTAAACTCTGGTTTCCTTTATCTAATATTAGGTTTTGGTTGAAAACATTTCAGTGTCAAAAATATGCAACAAATATACTTCTTCACAGCAAAGGAGTGTTGGGTAGTTTTTAATCTGTAGTTCTGTAAAAACACAATGACAAGCACTTCAGTTGTCTCAGCTTGTCTGGAACGAAGAGAATAACTCGCGTTTCCTCCGTAATGAAATGCTGACACACAGCTGATTGACGCCGCAGGGACTTGAGCTTTTGAAGAATCGCTTTTTCTTTGAACGACTCCAGTATGGATACGATCCCGGGAAATATGCCCCCTGCTGGCGAAGAGTCACCTTGTTTATTCTGCTCACGTTTCAGCTATCAAACTTCTCCGTCTGTGGTGGAAGAAAACAAATGTGAAAGAATTAGTGATTTTAGTGGGAGAGTGACATCCACACTTCTGTCTAGTGAACGAGAATGACATCCACACTTCTGTCTAGTGAAGGAGAATGACATCCACACTTCTGTCTAGTGAAGGAGAATGACATCCACACTTCTGTCTAGTGAAGGAGAATGACATCCACACTTCTCTCTAGTGAACGAGAATGACATCCACACTTCTGTCTAGTGAAGGAGAATGACATCCACACTTCTGTCTAGTGAAGGAGAATGACATCCACACTTCTGTCTAGTGAGCGAGAATGACATCCACACTTCTGTCTAGTGAAGGAGAATGACATCCACACTTCTGTCTAGTGAAGGAGAATGGCATCCACACTTCTGTCTAGTGTCTGAGAATGACATCCACACTTCTGTCTAGTGTCTGAGAATGACATCCACACTTCTGTCTAGTGTCTGAGAATGACATCCATACTTCTGTCTAGTGAAGGAGAGTGACATCCACACTCCTGTCTAGTGAAGGAGAATGACATCCACACTTCTGTCTAGTGAAGGAGAATGACATCCACACTTCTGTCTAGTGAAGGAGAATGACATCCACACTTCTGTCTAGTGAAGGAGAATGACATCCACACTTCTGTCTAGTGAAGGAGAATGACATCCACACTTCTGTCTAGTGAAGGAGAATGACATCCACACTTCTGTCTAGTGAAGGAGAATGACATCCACACTTCTGTCTAGTGTCTGAGAATGACATCCACACTCCTGTCTAGTGAAGGAGAATGACATCCACACTCCTGTCTAGTGAAGGAGAATGACATCCACACTTCTGTCTAGTGAGCGAGAATGACATCCACACTTCTGTCTAGTGAGCGAGAATGACATCCACACTTCTGTCTAGTGAGCGAGAATGACATCCACACTTCTGTCTAGTGAAGGAGAATGACATCCACACTTCTGTCTAGTGAAGGAGAATGACATCCACACTTCTGTCTAGTGAAGGAGAATGACATCCACACTTCTGTCTAGTGAAGGAGAATGACATCCACACTTCTGTCTAGTGAAGGAGAATGACATCCACACTTCTGTCTAGTGAAGGAGAATGACATCCACACTTCCGTCTAGTGAAGGAGAATGACATCCACACTTCTGTCTAGTGAAGGAGAATGACATCCACACTTCTGTCTAGTGAAGGAGAATGACATCCACACTTCTGTCTAGTGAAGGAGAATGACATCTACACTTCTGTCTAGTGAAGGAGAATGACATCCACACTTCTGTCTAGTGAAGGAGAATGACATCTACACTTCTGTCTAGTGAAGGAGAATGACATCCACACTTCTGTCTAGTGAAGGAGAATGACATCTACACTTCTGTCTAGTGAAGGAGAATGACATCCACACTTCTGTCTAGTGAAGGAGAATGACATCTACACTTCTGTCTAGTGAAGGAGAATGACATCCACACTTCTGTCTAGTGAGCGAGAATGACATCCACACTTCTGTCTAGTGAAGGAGAATGACATCCACACTTCTGTCTAGTGAAGGAGAATGACATCCACACTTCTGTCTAGTGAAGGAGAATGACATCCACACTTCTGTCTAGTGAAGGAGAATGACATCCACACTTCTGTCTAGTGAAGGAGAATGACATCCACACTTCTGTCTAGTGAAGGAGAATGACATCCACACTTCTGTCTAGTGAAGGAGAATGACATCCACACTTCTGTCTAGTGAAGGAGAATGACATCCACACTTCTGTCTAGTGAAGGAGAATGACATCCACACTTCTGTCTAGTGAAGGAGAATGACATCCACACTTATGTCTAGTGAAGGAGAATGACATCCACACTTCTGTCTAGTGAAGGAGAATGACATCCACACTTCTGTCTAGTGAAGGAGAATGACATCCACACTTCTGTCTAGTGAAGGAGAATGACATCCACACTTCTGTCTAGTGAAGGAGAATGACATCCACACTTCTGTCTAGTGAAGGAGAATGACATCCACACTTCTGTCTAGTGAAGGAGAATGACATCCACACTTCTGTCTAGTGAAGGAGAATGACATCCACACTTCTGTCTAGTGAAGGAGAATGACATCCACACTTCTGTCTAGTGAAAGAGACCAAGGCGAAGAGGAAGAGGAAGCTGATTGTCGACAACCTGAAAGAGCTGGACAGTAAGTCGATCCGCGCCCAGCTCAGCGACTACTCTGACATCGTGACCACGTTGGACCTGGCCCCTCCCACCAAGAAGCTGATGATGTGGAAAGAGACGGGAGGAGTGGAGAAACTCTTCTCTCTCCCAGCGCAGCCGCTCTGGAACAGCAAACTGTTGAAGGTAAGAGACGGCAGGAGGTCAACACACACACAGAGGGGGGAGGCAGGTAGCCTAGTGGTTAGAGGGGGGAGGCAGGTAGCCTAGTGGTTAGAGGGGGGAGGCAGGTAGCCTAGTGGTTAGAGGGGGGAGGCAGGGTAGCCTAGTGGTTAGAGGGGGGAGGCAGGGTAGCCTAGTGGTTAGAGGGGGGAGGCAGGTAGCCCAGTGGTTAGAGGGGGGAGGCAGGTAGCCCAGTGGTTAGAGGGGGGAGGCAGGTAGCCCAGTGGTTAGAGGGGGGAGGCAGGTAGCCCAGTGGTTAGAGGGGGGAGGCAGGGTAGCCCAGTGGTTAGAGGGGGGAGGCAGGGTAGCCCAGTGGTTAGAGGGGGGAGGCAGGGTAGCCTAGCGGTTAGAGGGGGGCGGCGGGTAGCCTAGCGGTTGGAGGGGGGAGGCGGGTAGCCTAGCGGTTGGAGGGGGGAGGCGGGTAGCCTAGCGGTTGGAGGGGGGAGGCGGGTAGCCTAGCGGTTGGAGGGGGGAGGCGGGTAGCCTAGCGGTTGGAGGGGGGAGCGTTGGACTTTTCGGTTGCAAGATCAAATCCCCCGAGCTGACAAGGTAAAAATCTGTCGTTCTGAACAAGACAGTTAACCCACTGTTCCCCGGTAGGCCTTCATTATAAATAAGAATTTGTTCCTAACTGATTTGCCTCGTTTTAAATAAAGGTAAAATAACTAAAAACTAGAATAGTCTGGAGGAGGTGTCATTAACTGTCCCTCTGGGACGACTGAAGTCCAATGGGTTTTAACTGAAATATGTCCTGTGTTGTCAGATGTTCACGCGCTGCCTGACTCCCCTGGTGCCGGATGAGATGAGGAAGAGGAGGAAGGGAGGAGAGGCTGACAGTCTGGATGAGTTCCTCAAGGACCTGGAGAACCCCGAGGTGCCCAGAGAGGAGGCTCTGTCAGGCAGGGACGTTATCGGTAAGTTACCTTCAGCCTTTCACCCGTCATGTACTAACCCTGGAGAAGGCTTTCTCCATGTTTCACCCCTCATATACTAACCCTGGAGAAGGCTGTCTCACCCCTCATATACTAACCCTAGAGAAGGCTTTCTCCATGTCTCACCCCTCATATACTAACCCTGGAGAAGGCTTTCTCCATGTCTCACCCCTCATATACTAACCCTGGAGAAGGCTTTCTCCATGTTTCACCCCTCATATACTAACCCTAGAGAAGGCTTTCTCCATGTTTCACCCCTCATATACTAACCCTGGAGAAGGCTTTCTCCATGTTTCACCCCTCATATACTAACCCTGGAGAAGGCTGTCTCCCTGTCTCACCCCTCATATACTAACCCTGGAGAAGGCTTTCTCCCTGTTTCACCCCTCATATACTAACCCTAGAGAAGGCTTTCTCCATGTTTCACCCCTCATATACTAACCCTGGAGAAGGCTGTCTCACCCCTCATATACTAACCCTGGAGAAGGCTGTCTCACCCCTCATATACTAACCCTGGAGAAGGCTGTCTCACCCCTCATATACTAACCCTGGAGAAGGCTGTCTCACCCCTCATATACTAACCCTGGAGAAGGCTGTCTCCGTTTCTCTCCTCAGACCAGACCATCATGGACATCTGGTTGTTCCTCTGTCATTATCAACCCAACCCTGTCTCTCTCTCCTCAGACCAGACCTGTCTCTCTCTCTCTCCTCAGACCAGACCTGTCTCTCTCTCTCTCCTCAGACCAGACCTGTCTCTCTCTCTCTCCTCAGACCAGACCTGTCTCTCTCTCCTCAGACCAGACCAGACCTGTCATTATCAACCCAACCCTGTCTCTCTCTCTCCTCAGACCAACCCTGTCTCTCTCTCCTCAGACCAGACCTGTCTCTCTCTCTCCTCAGACCAGACCAGACCTGTCATTATCAACCCAGACCTGTCTCTCTCTCTCTCCTCAGACCAGACCTGTCTCTCTCTCTCTCCTCAGACCAGACCTGTCTCTCTCTCTCTCCTCAGACCAGACCTGTCTCTCTCTCTCTCCTCAGACCAGACCTGTCTCTCTCTCTCTCTCTCCTCAGACCAGACCTGTCTCTCTCTCTCTCTCTCCTCAGACCAGACCTGTCTCTCTCTCTCTCTCTCTCTCTCTCCTCAGACCAGACCTGTCTCTCTCTCTCTCCTCTCTCTCCTCAGACCAGACCTGTCTCTCTCTCTCTCTCTCTCTCCTCAGACCAGACCTGTCTCTCTCTCTCTCTCTCTCTCTCCTCAGACCAGACCTGTCTCTCTCTCTCTCTCTCTCTCCTCAGACCAGACCTGTCTCTCTCTCTCTCTCTCTCTCCTCAGACCAGACCTGTCTCTCTCTCTCTCTCTCTCTCCTCAGACCAGACCTGTCTCCTCTCTCTCTCTCTCTCTCCTCAGACCAGACCTGTCTCTCTCTCTCTCTCTCTCTCCTCAGACCAGACCTGTCTCTCTCTCTCTCTCTCCTCAGACCAGACCTGTCTCTCTCTCTCTCTCTCTCTCCTCAGACCAGACCTGTCTCTCTCTCTCTCTCTCCTCAGACCAGACCTGTCTCTCTCTCTCTCTCTCCTCAGACCAGACCTGTCTCTCTCTCTCCTCAGACCAGACCTGTCTCTCTCTCTCCTCAGACCAGACCTGTCTCTCTCTCTCCTCAGACCAGACCTGTCTCTCTCTCTCTCTCTCCTCAGACCAGACCTGTCTCTCTCTCTCTCTCTCCTCAGACCAGACCTGTCTCTCTCTCTCTCTCTCCTCAGACCAGACCTGTCTCTCTCTCTCTCCTCAGACCAGACCTGTCTCTCTCTCTCTCCTCAGACCAGACCATCATGGAGGAACCCAGTATGCTGCAGGCCTCAGCCATGGAGGGTAGTAGGACCACCCTGGATGAGTCTGTCATGCCACCACCATCCACCCCACACGGACTCAAACACAAGGCCCACGACAAGGAGGCTGGCCTGCCTGTGAGTACTGCTGCTTTCATTCAGGAGACTGGGATATCAGCCTTTTTCCCCCACTGCTGTTACAGTTGATTGGGATATCAGCCTTTCCCTCACTGCTGTTACAGTTGATTGGGATATCAGCCTTTCCCCCCACTGCTGTTACAGTTGATTGGGATATCAGCCTTCCCCCCACTGCTGTTACAGTTGATTGGGATATCAGCCTTCCCCCCCCCCCCACTGCTGTTACAGTTGATTGGGATATCAGCCTCCCCCCCCCCCCCCCCCCCCCCCCCCCCCCCCCCACTGCTGTTACAGTTGATTGGGATATCAGCCTTTCCCCCCCACTGCTGTTACAGTTGATTGGGATATCAGCCTTTCCCCCCCCCACTGCTGTTACAGTTGATTGGGATATCAGCCTTTCCCCCCCACTGCTGTTACAGTTGATTGGGATATCAGCCTTTCCCTCACTGCTGTTACAGTTGATTTGCCGCGTGTGAGGAATATAGCACATTAGAAGTCTTAATCGCAACAAGCTGTAAAAACACCATCAAAATGGACATGGAACAACCAGCCTGCAATGGAATCAGTCATGTTTTGTCTCCATCTCCTGTGACTAGTTGTCCTCCTACCTAGTTTAATGTCTCCGTCTCCTACCTACTGTAGACGGATGCAACTAGTTTAATGTCTCCTACCTACTGTAGACGGATGCAACTAGTTTAATGTCTCCTACCTACTGTAGACGGATGCAACTAGTTTAATGTCTCCGTCTCCTACCTACTGTAGACGGATGCAACTAGTTTAATGTCTCCGTCTCCTACCTACTGTAGACGGATGCAACTAGTTTAATGTCTCCTACCTACTGTAGACGGATGCAACTAGTTTAATGTCTCCGTCTCCTACCTACTGTAGACGGATGCAACTAGTTTAATGTCTCCGTCTCCTACCTACTGTAGACGGATGCAACTAGTTTAATGTCTCCGTCTCCTACCTACTGTAAACGGATGCAACTAGTTTAATGTCTCCTACCTACTGTAGACGGATGCAACTAGTTTAATGTCTCCGTCTCCTACCTACTGTAGACGGATGCACCTAGTTTAATGTCTCCTACCTACTGTAGACGGATGCAACTAGTTTAATGTCTCCTACCTACTGTAGACGGATGCACCTAGTTTAATGTCTCTGGATCAGAGAATCTGCTAAATTTACTAACATGTTAAACGATGTGCGTAAAAACCCCCCAATAATAACAACAAGGTGTATATAAATGTATTCAACAACCAGTAATGAAATGGTTCATGTTTTGTCTACCTCTGACTTGTTCTGGTATGTTTTCCTGTCCATTTTAGATGGGAGCCCAGGAGCCTCAGGCTGATCAGTCAGTCCTCTCGTTAGCTCAGGCTGATCAGTCAGTCCTCTCCATGGCCCAGGTAGACCTGCCCCCAGAGGAGAGCCTCAACCTCACACAGCTGGTGCCTGAACTGGACCTGCTGGACAAGGAGAAGAAGGACAAGGATGACAGTGATGAGGAGGTGAGTGGTGGCAAGTTATCAGTGAGGGTAGAGGCTGGGGGAGGGTAGAGGCTGGGGAGGGTAGAGGCTGGGGGAGGGTAGAGGCTGGGGGAGGGTAGAGGCTGGGGGAGGGTAGAGGCTGGGGGAGGGTAGAGGCTGGGGGAGGGTAGAGGCTGGGGGAGGGTAGAGGCTGGGGGAGGGTAGAGGCTGGGGGAGGGTAGAGGCTGGGGGAGGGTAGAGGCTGGGGGAGGGTAGAGGCTGGGGGAGGGTAGAGGCTGGGGGAGGGTAGAGGCTGGGGAGGGTAGAGGCTGGGGGAGGGGGGAAGTGGCGTTAGTAGTGACGTAACTGATTAGAAATTAAGTTCAGAAGATATGTAACTGTGTGTGTGTGTGTGTGTGTGTGTGTGTGTGTGTGTGTATATATATATATATATATGTGTCGTCACACTTGGGGTTAACGTGAACCGTAGCTTGATAAACACAACAATCTGACCTCAACTCGCCTGCATATTGGACCGATGGACAAGTAACATTTGTGGGCCTTTGGAGATGAATGGACTGTCCAGGTACCTTGAGGTCCTGCATGTTTTCAGAGGGTGTTTCTGTGTGCAGGAGGAGGAGGGGGATCCAACCCAGGACCAGGAGGAGAAGAGATGGAACAAGAGGACCCAGCAGATGCTGCATGGCCTTCAGGTAAACAAACATGGTGTTGTTCACTTGTTCAGGTAAACAAACATGGTGTTGTTCACTTGTTCAGGTAAACAAACATGGTGGTGTTCAGGTAAACAAACATGGTGTTGTTCACTTGTTCAGGTAAACAAACATGGTGTTGTTCACTTGTTCAGGTAAACAAACATGGTGTTGTTCAGGTAAACAAACATGGTGTTGTTCACTTGTTCAGGTAAACAAACATGGTGTTGTTCAGGTAAACAAACATGGTGTTGTTCAGGTAAACAAACATGGTGTTGTTCAGGTAAACAAACATGGTGTTGTTCAGGTAAACAAACATGGTGTTGTTCAGGTAAACAAACATGGTGTTGTTCAGGTAAACAAACATGGTGTTGTTCAGGTAAACAAACATGGTGTTGTTCAGGTAAACAAACATGGTGTTGTTCACTTCTTTAGGTAGGTAAACAAACATGGTGTTGTTCACTTGTTCAGGTAAACAAACATGGTGTTGTTCACTTGTTCAGGTAAACAAACATGGTGTTGTTCAGGTAAACAAACATGGTGTTGTTCACTTCTTCAGGTAGGTAAACAAACATGGTGTTGTTCACTTCTTTAGGTAGGTAAACGAACAAACAAACTATGCTAACGTTCTGTTTGAAATTAGAGGGAAATGTAATATTCTGTACATGTGGAAAACAGGGCCGTATTCTGATAATGTCTTTTCATGCTCATCTGGTTGTCTGGAGTCTGTCTCCTGGTCGGTCTGTGTTCTAGTTGGACGACCCCTGGGTCGGTCTGTTCTAGTTGGACGACCCCGGGGGCGGTCTGTGTTCTAGTTGGACGACCCCCTGGGTCGGTCTGTGTTCTAGTTGGACGACCCCTGGGTCGGTCTGTGTTCTAGTTGGACGACCCCCTGGGTCGGTCTGTGTTTAGTTGGGACGACCCCCTGGGTCGGTGTGTTCTAGTTGGACGACCCCCTGGGTCGGTCTGTGTTCTAGTTGGACGACCCCTGGGTCGGTCTGTGTTCTAGTTGGACGACCCCTGGGTCGGTCTGGTTCTAGTTGGACGACCCCTGGGTCGGTCTGTGTTCTAGTGGACGACCCTGGGTCGGTCTGTGTTCTAGTTGGACGACCCCCTGGGTCGGTCGGTCTGTGTTCTAGTTGGACGACCCCTGGGTCGGTCTGTGTTCTAGTTGGACGACCCCTGGGTCGGTCGTGTTCTAGTTGGACGACCCCTGGGTCGGTCTGTGTTCTAGTTGGACGACCCCTGGGTCGGTCTGTGTTCTAGTGGACGACCCCTGGGTCGGTCTGTTCTAGTTGGAGACCCCCTGGGTCGGTCTGTGTTCTAGTTGGACGACCCCCTGGGTCGGTCTGTGTTCTAGTTGGACGACCCCCTGGGTCGGTATGTGTTCTAGTTGGACGACACCCTGGGTCGGTCTGTGTTCTAGTTGGACGACCCCTGGGTCGGTCTGTGTTCTAGTTGGACGACCCCCTGGGTCGGTCTGTGTTCTAGTGGACGACCCCCTGGGTCGGTCGTGTTCTAGTTGGACGACCCCCTGGGTCGGGTCTGTGTTTCTAGTTGGACGACCCCCCTGGGTCGGTCTGTGTTCTAGTTGGACGACCCCCTGGGTCGGTCTGTGTTCTAGTTGGACGACCCCCTGGGTCGGTCTGTGTTCTAGTTGGACGACCCCCTGGGTGGTCTGTGTTCTAGTTGGACGACCCCCTGGTCGGTCTGTGTTCTAGTTGACGGCCCCCTGGGTCGGTCTGTGTTCTAGTTGGACGACCCCCTGGGTCGGTCTGTGTTCTAGTGGACGACCCCCTGGGTCGGTCTGTGTTCTAGTTGGACGACCCCTGGGTCGGTCTGTGTTCTAGTTGGACGACCCCCTGGGTCGGTCTGTGTCTAGTTGGACGACCCCCTGGGTCGGTCTGTGTTCTAGTTGGACGACCCCCTGGGTCGGTCTGTGTTCTAGTTGGACGACCCCCTGGGTCGGTCTGGGTTCTAGTTGGACGCCCCCCGGGTCGGTCCTCGTGTTCTAGTTGGACGGACCCCCTGGGTCGGTCGGTCTGTGTTTCTAGTTGGACGACCCCCTGGGTCCGGGTCTTGTTTCAGTTGGACCGACCCCCTGGGTCGGTCTGCTGTTCTAGTTGACGGACACCCCATGGGTCGGTCTGTGTTCTAGTTGGACGGACCCCCTGGGTCAGGTCTGTGTTCTAGTTGGACGGACCCCATGGGTCGGTCTGTGTCTAGTTGACGGACCCCCTGGGTCGGGTCTGTGTTCTAGTTGGACGGACCCACTGGGGTCGGTCTGTGGTTCGTAGTTGGACGACCCCTGGGTCGGTCTGTGTTCTAGTTGGACGACCCCCTGGGTCGGTCTGTTCTAGTGGAGACCCCCTGGGTCGGTCTGTGTTCTCGTTGGACGACCCCCTGGGTCGGTCTGTGTTCTAGTGACGACCCCTGGGTCAGGTCTGTGTTCTAGTGGACGACCCCTGGGGTCGGTCTGTGTTCTAGTTGGACGACCCACTGGGTCGGTCTGTGTTTCTAGTTGGACGACCCCCTGGGTCGGTCTGTGTTCTAGTTGGACGACCCCCTGGGTCGGTCTGTGTTCTAGTTGGACGACCCCCTGGGTCGGTTCTGTGTTTCTAGTTGGACGACCCCCTGGGTCGGTCCTGTGTTCTAGTTGGACGACCCCCTGGGTCGGTCTGTGTTCTAGTTGGACGACCCCCTGGGTCGGTCTGTGTTCTGTTGGACGACCCCCTGGGTCGGTCTGTGTTCTAGTTGGACGACCCCCTGGGTCGGTCCTGTGTTCTAGTTGGACGACCCCCTGGGTTCGGTCTGTGTTCTAGTTGGACGACCCCCTGGGTCGGTCTGTGTTATAGTTGGACGACCCCTGGGTCGGTCTGTGTTCTAGTTGGACGACCCCCTGGGCGGTCTGTGTTCTAGTTGGACGACCCCCTGGGTCGGTCTGGTTCTAGTTGGACGACCCCCTGGGTCGGTCTGTGTTCTAGTTGGACGACCCCCTGGGTCGGTCTGTGTTCTAGTTGGACGACCCCCTGGGTCGGTCTGTGTTCTAGTTGGACGACCCCCTGGGTCGGTCTGTGTTCTAGTTGGACGACCCCCTGGGGCCGGTCTGTGTCTAGTTGGACGACCCCCTGGGTCGTCTGTGTTCTAGTTGGACGACCCCCTGGGTCGGTCTGTGTTCTAGTTGGACGACCCCCTGGGGTCGGTCTGTGTTCTAGTTGGACGACCCCCTGGGTCGGTCTGTGTTCTAGTTGGACGACCCCCTGGGTCGGTCTGTGTTCTAGTTGGACGACCCCCTGGGTCGGTCTGTGTTCTAGTTGGACGACCCCTGGGTCGGTCTGTGTTCTAGTTGGACGACCCCCTGGGTCGGTCTGTGTTCTAGTTGGACGACCCCCTGGGTCGGTCTGTGTTCTAGTTGGACGACCCCCTGGGTCGGTCTGTGTTCTAGTTGGACGACCCCTGGGTCGGTCTGTGTTCTAGTTGGACGACCCCCTGGGTCGGTCTGTGTTCTAGTTGGACGGACCCCCCTGGGTCGGTCTGTGTTCTAGTTGGACGACCCCCTGGGTCGGTCTGTGTCTAGTTGGACGGACCCCCCTGGGTCGGTCTGTGTTCTAGTTGGACGACCCCCTGGGTCGGTCTGTGTTCTAGTTGGACGACCCCCTGGGTCGGTCTGTGTTCTAGTTGGACGACCCCCTGGGTCGGTCTGTGTTCTAGTTGGAAGACCCCCTGGGTCGGTTCTGTGTTCTAGTTGGACGACCCCCTGGGTCGGTCTGTGTTTCTAGTTGGACGACCCCCTGGGTCGGTCTGTGTTCTAGTTGGACGACCCCCTGGGTCGGTCTGTGTTCTAGTTGGACGACCCCCTGGGTCGGTCTGTGTTCTAGTTGGACGACCCCCTGGGTCGGTCTGTGTTCTAGTTGGACGACCCCCTGGGTCGGTCTAGTGGACGACCCCCTGGGTCGGTTCTAGTTGGACGACCCCCTGGGTCGGTCTGTGTTCTAGTTGGACGACCCCCCTGGGTCGGTCTGTGTTCTAGTTGGACGACCCCCTGGGTCGGTCTGTGTTCTAGTTGGACGACCCCCCTGGGTCGGTCTGTGTTCTAGTTGGACGACCCCCTGGGTCGGGTCTGTGTTCTAGTTGGGGAAGACCCCCTGGGTCGGTCTGTGTTCTAGTTGACGACCCCCTGGGTCGGTCTGTGTTCTAGTTGGACGACCCCCCTGGGTCGGTTCTGTGTTCTAGTTGGACGACCCCCTGGGTCGGTCTGTGTTCTAGTTGGACGACCCCCTGTCCCCTGGGTCGGTCTGTGTTCTAGTTGGACGACCCCCTGTCCCCTGGGTCGGTCTGTGTTCTAGTTGGACGACCCCCTGTCTCCTGGGTCGGTCTGTGTTCTAGTTGGACGAGCCCCTGGGTCGGTCTGTGTTCTAGTTGGACGAGCCCCTGTCTCCTGGGTCGGTCTGTGTTCTAGTTGGACGAGCCCCTGTCTCCTGGGTCGGTCTGTGTTCTAGTTGGACGACCCCCTGGGTCGGTCTGTGTTCTAGTTGGACGACCCCCTGGGTCGGTCTGTGTTCTAGTTGGACGACCCCCTGTCTCCTGGGGCGGTCTGTGTTCTAGTTGGACGACCCCCTGTCTCCTGGGGCGGTCTGTGTTCTAGTTGGACGACCCCCTGTCTCCTGGGTCGGTCTGTGTTCTAGTTGGACGACCCCCTGTCTCCTGGGTCGGTCTGTGTTCTAGTTGGACGACCCCCTGTCCCCTGGGTCGGTCTGTGTTCTAGTTGGACGACCCCCTGTCCCCTGGGTCGATCTGTGTTCTAGTTGGACGACCCCCTGTCTCCTGGGTCGGTCTGTGTTCTAGTTGGACGAGCCCCTGGGTCGGTCTGTGTTCTAGTTGGACGAGCCCCTGTCTCCTGGGTCGGTCTGTGTTCTAGTTGGACGAGCCCCTGTCTCCTGGGTCGGTCTGTGTTCTAGTTGGACGACCCCCTGGGTCGGTCTGTGTTCTAGTTGGACGACCCCCTGGGTCGGTCTGTGTTCTAGTTGGACGACCCCCTGTCTCCTGGGGCGGTCTGTGTTCTAGTTGGACGACCCCCTGTCTCCTGGGTCGGTCTGTGTTTCTAGTTGGACGACCCCCTGTCTCCTGGGTCGGTCTGTGTTCTAGTTGGACGAGCCCCTGTCTCCTGGGTCGGTCTGTGTTCTAGTTGGACGAGCCCCTGTCTCCTGGGTCGGTCTGTGTTCTAGTTGGAAGACCCCCTGTCTCCTGGGTCGGTCTGTGTTCTAGTTGGACGACCCCCTGGGTCGGTCTGTGTTCTAGTTGGACGACCCCCTGTCCCTGGGTCGATCTGTGTTCTAGTGGACGACCCCCTGTCTCCTGGGTCGGTCTGTGTTCTAGTTGGACGAGCCCCTGGGTCGGTCTGTGTTCTAGTTGGACGAGCCCCTGTCTCCTGGGTCGGTCTGTGTTCTAGTTGGACGAGCCCCTGTCTCCTGGGTCGGTCTGTGTTCTAGTTGGACGACCCCCTGGGTCGGTCTGTGTTCTAGTTGGACGACCCCCTGGGTCGGTCTGTGTTCTAGTTGGACGACCCCCTGTCTCCTGGGGCGGTCTGTGTTCTAGTTGGACGACCCCCTGTCTCCTGGGGCGGTCTGTGTTCTAGTTGGACGACCCCCTGTCTCCTGGGTCGGTCTGTGTTCTAGTTGGACGAGCCCCTGTCTCCTGGGTCGGTCTGTGTTCTAGTTGGACGAGCCCCTGTCTCCTGGGTCGGTCTGTGTTCTAGTTGGACGACCCCCTGTCTCCTGGGTCGGTCTGTGTTCTAGTTGGACGACCCCCTGGGTCGGTCTGTGTTCTAGTTGGACGACCCCCTGTCCCCTGGGTCGGTCTGTGTTCTAGTTGGACGACCCCCTGTCCCCTGGGTCGGTCTGTGTTCTAGTTGGACGAGCCCCTGTCCCCTGGGTCGGTCTGTGTTCTAGTTGGACGAGCCCCTGTCCCCTGGGTCGGTCTGTGTTCTAGTTGGACGACCCCCTGTCCCCTGGGTCGGTCTGTGTTCTAGTTGGACGACCCCCTGTCCCCTGGGTCGATCTGTGTTCTAGTTGGACGACCCCCTGTCCCCTGGGTCGGTCTGTGTTCTAGTTGGACGAGCCCCTGGGTCGGTCTGTGTTCTAGTTGGACGAGCCCCTGGGTCGGTCTGTGTTCTAGTTGGACGAGCCCCTGTCTCCTGGGTCGGTCTGTGTTCTAGTTGGACGAGCCCCTGGGTCGGTCTGTGTTCTAGTTGGACGACCCCCTGGGTCGGTCTGTGTTCTAGTTGGACGACCCCCTGTCTCCTGGGTCGGTCTGTGTTCTAGTTGGACGAGCCCCTGGGTCGGTCTGTGTTCTAGTTGGACGAGCCCCTGGGTCGGTCTGTGTTCTAGTTGGACGACCCCCTGGGTCGGTCTGTGTTCTAGTTGGACGACCCCCTGGGTCGGTCTGTGTTCTAGTTGGACGACCCCCTGTCCCCTGGGTCGGGTCTGGTGTTCTAGTTGGACGACCCCCTGTCCCCTGGGTCGGTCTGTGTTCTAGTTGGACGACCCCCTGTCCCCTGGGTCGGTCTGTGTTCTAGTTGGACGACCCCCTGTCCCCTGGGTCGGTCTGTGTTCTAGTTGGACGAGCCCCTGGGTCGGTCTGTGTTCTAGTTGGACGACCCCCTGTCTCCTGGGTCGGTCTGTGTTCTAGTTGGACGAGCCCCTGGGTCGGGTCTGTGTTCTAGTTGGACGAGCCCCTGGGTCGGTCTGTGTTCTAGTTGGACGACCCCCTGGGTCGGTCTGTGTTCTAGTTGGACGACCCCCTGTCCCCTGGGTCGGTCTGTGTTCTAGTTGGACGACCCCCTGTCCCCTGGGTCGGTCTGTGTTCTAGTTGGACGACCCCCCTGTCTCCTGGGTCGGTCTGTGTTCTAGTTGGACGACCCCTGTCTCCTGGGTCGGTCTGTGTTCTAGTTGGGACGAGGCCCCTGTCTCCTGGGTCGGTCTGTGTTCTAGTTGGACGAGCCCCTGTCTCCTGGGTCGGTCTGTGTTCTAGTTGGACGACCCCCTGTCTCCTGGGTCGGTCTGTGTTCTAGTTGGACGACCCCCTGGGTCGGTCTGTGTTCTAGTTGGACGACCCCCTGTCTCCTGGGTCGGTCTGTGTTCTAGTTGGACGACCCCCTGTCTCCTGGGTCGGTCTGTGTTCTAGTTGGACGACCCCCTGTCTCCTGGGTCGGTCTGTGTTCTAGTTGGACGACCCCCTGTCTCCTGGGTCGGTCTGTGTTCTAGTTGGACGAGCCCCTGTCTCCTGGGTCGGTCTGTGTTCTAGTTGGACGAGCCCCTGGGTCGGTCTGTGTTCTAGTTGGACGAGCCCCTGTCCCCTGGGTCGGTCTGTGTTCTAGTTGGACGACCCCCTGTCCCCTGGGTCGGTCTGTGTTCTAGTTGGACGACCCCCTGTCCCCTGGGTCGGTCTGTGTTCTAGTTGGACGACCCCCTGTCCCCTGGGTCGGTCTGTGTTCTAGTTGGACGACCCCCTGTCCCTGGGTCGGTCTGTGTTCTAGTTGGACGAGCCCCTGGGTCGGTCTGTGTTCTAGTTGGACGAGCCCCTGTCTCCTGGGTCGGTCTGTGTTCTAGTTGGACGAGCCCCTGGGTCGGTCTGTGTTCTAGTTGGACGAGCCCCTGGGTCGGTCGTGTTCTAGTTGGACGACCCCCTGTCTCCTGGGTCGGTCTGTGTTCTAGTTGGACGACCCCCTGTCTCCTGGGTCGGTCTGTGTTCTAGTTGGACGAGCCCCTGGGTCGGTCTGTGTTCTAGTTGGACGACCCCCTGGGTCGGTCTGTGTTCTAGTTGGACGACCCCCTGTCTCCTGGGTCGGTCTGTGTTCTAGTTGGACGACCCCCTGTCCCCTGGGTCGGTCTGTGTTCTAGTTGGACGACCCCCTGTCCCCTGGGTCGGTCTGTGTTCTAGTTGGACGACCCCCTGTCCCCTGGGTCGGTCTGTGTTCTAGTTGGACGAGCCCCTGGGTCGGTCTGTGTTCTAGTTGGACGACCCCCTGTCTCCTGGGTCGGTCTGTGTTCTAGTTGGACGAGCCCCTGGGTCGGTCTGTGTTCTAGTTGGACGACCCCCTGGGTCGGTCTGTGTTCTAGTTGGACGACCCCCTGGGTCGGTCTGTGTTCTAGTTGGACGACCCCCTGTCCCCTGGGTCGGTCTGTGTTCTAGTTGGACGACCCCTTGTCCCCTGGGTCGGTCTGTGTTCTAGTTGGACGACCCCCTGTCCCCTGGGTCGGTCTGTGTTCTAGTTGGACGACCCCCTGTCCCCTGGGTCGGTCTGTGTTCTAGTTGGACGACCCCCTGTCCCCTGGGTCGGTCTGTGTTCTAGTTGGACGACCCCCTGGGTCGGTCTGTGTTCTAGTTGGACGACCCCCTGGGTCGGTCTGTGTTCTAGTTGGACGACCCACCTGGGGTCGTCAGTCGCCTGGTTCTAGTTGGACGACCCCTGGGTCGGTCTGTGTTCTAGTTGGACGACCCCCTGGGTCGGTCTGTGTTCTAGTTGGACGACCCCCTGGGTCGGTCTGTGTGTCTAGTTGGACGACCCCCTGGGTCGGTCTGTGTTCTAGTTGGACGACCCCCTGGGTCGGTCTGTGTTCTAGTTGGACGACCCCCTGGGTCGGTCTGTGTTCTAGTTGGACGACCCCCTGTCTCCTGGGTCGGTCTGTGTTCTAGTTGGACGACCCCCTGGGTCGGTCTGTGTTCTAGTTGGACGACCCCCTGTCTCCTGGGTCGGTCTGTGTTCTAGTTGGACGAGCCCCTGTCTCCTGGGTCGGTCTGTGTTCTAGTTGGACGAGCCCCTGTCTCCTGGGTCGGTCTGTGTTCTAGTTGGACGACCCCCTGGGTCGGTCTGTGTTCTAGTTGGACGACCCCCTGGGTCGGTCTGTGTTCTAGTTGGACGACCCCCTGGGTCGGTCTGTGTTCTAGTTGGACGACCCCCTGGGTCGGTCTGTGTTCTAGTTGGACGACCCCCTGGGTCGGTCTGTGTTCTAGTTGGACGACCCCTGTCTCCTGGGTCGGTCTGTGTTCTAGTTGGACGAGGCCCTGTCCCCTGGTCGGTCTGTGTTCTAGTTGGACGAGCCCCTGTCCCCTGGGTCGGTCTGTGTTCTAGTTGGACGACCCCCTGTCCCCTGGGTCGGTCTGTGTTCTAGTTGGACGACCCCCTGTCCCCTGGGTCGATCTGTGTTCTAGTTGGACGACCCCCTGTCCCCTGGGTCGGTCTGTGTTCTAGTTGGACGAGCCCCTGGGTCGGTCTGTGTTCTAGTTGGACGACCCCCTGTCTCCTGGGTCGGTCTGTGTTCTAGTTGGACGAGCCCCTGGGTCGGTCTGTGTTCTAGTTGGACGAGCCCCTGGGTCGGTCTGTGTTCTAGTTGGACGACCCCCTGTCTCCTGGGTCGGTCTGTGTTCTAGTTGGACGACCCCCTGTCTCCTGGGTCGGTCTGTGTTCTAGTTGGACGACCCCCTGGGTCGGTCTGTGTTCTAGTTGGACGACCCCCTGGGTCGGTCTGTGTTCTAGTTGGACGACCCCCTGGGTCGGTCTGTGTTCTAGTTGGACGACCCCCTGGGTCGGTCTGTGTTCTAGTTGGACGACCCCCTGTCTCCTGGGTCGGTCTGTGTTCTAGTTGGACGACCCCTGTCCCCTGGGTCGGTCTGTGTTTCTAGTTGGACGACCCCTTGTCCCCTGGGTCGGTCTGTGTCTAGTTGGACGACCCCCCTGTCCCCTGGGTCGGTCTGTGTTCTAGTTGGACGACCCCCTGTCCCCTGGGTCGGTCTGTGTTCTAGTTTGGACGACCCCCTGTCCCCTGGGTCGGTCTGTGTTCTAGTTGGACGACCCCCTGGGTCGGTCTGTGTTCTAGTTGGACGACCCCCTGGGTCGGTCTGTGTCTAGTTGGACGACCCCCTGGGTCGGTCTGTGTTCTAGTTGGACGACCCCCATGGGTCGGTCTGTGTTCTAGTTGGACGACCCCCTGGGTCGGTCTGTGTTCTAGTTGGACGACCCCCTGGGTCGGTCTGTGTTCTAGTGGACGACCCCTGGGTCCCCCTGGGTCGGTCTGTGTTCTAGTTGGACGACCCCCTGGGTCGGTCTGTGTTCTAGTTGGACGACCCCCTGGGTCGGTCTGTGTTCTAGTTGGACGACCCCCTGTCTCCTGGGTCGGTCTGTGTTCTAGTTGGACGACCCCCTGTCTCCTGGGTCGGTCTGTGTTCTAGTTGGACGACCCCCTGGGTCGGTCTGTGTTCTAGTTGGACGAGCCCCTGTCTCCTGGGTCGGTCTGTGTTCTAGTTGGACGAGCCCCTGGGTCGGTCTGTGTTCTAGTTGGACGACCCCCTGGGTCGGTCTGTGTTCTAGTTGGACGACCCCCTGGGTCGGTCTGTGTTCTAGTTGGACGACCCCCTGGGTCGGTCTGTGTTCTAGTTGGACGACCCCCTGGGTCGGTCTGTGTTCTAGTTGGACGACCCCCTGGGTCGGTCTGTGTTCTAGTTGGACGACCCCCTGGGTCGGTCTGTGTTCTAGTTGGACGAGCCCCTGTCCCCTGGGTCGGTCTGTGTTCTAGTTGGACGAGCCCCTGTCCCCTGGGTCGGTCTGTGTTCTAGTTGGACGACCCCCTGTCCCCTGGGTCGGTCTGTGTTCTAGTTGGACGACCCCCTGTCCCCTGGGTCGATCTGTGTTCTAGTTGGACGACCCCCTGTCCCCTGGGTCGGTCTGTGTTCTAGTGGACGAGCCCCTGGGTCGGTCTGTGTTCTAGTTGGACGACCCCCCTGTCTCCTGGGTCGGTCTGTGTTCTAGTTGGACGAGCCCCTGGGTCGGTCTGTGTTCTAGTTGGACGACCCCCTGTCTCCTGGGTCGGTCTGTGTTCTAGTTGGACGACCCCTGTCTCCTGGGTCGGTCTGTGTTCTAGTGGACGACCCCCTGGGTCGGTCTGTGTCTAGTTGGACGACCCCCTGGGTCGGTCTGTGTTCTAGTTGGACGACCCCCTGGGTCGGTCTGTGTTCTAGTTGGACGACCCCCTGGGTCGGTCTGTGTTCTAGTTGGACGACCCCCTGTCTCTGGGTCCGGTCTGTGTTCTAGTTGGACGACCCCCTGGGTCGGTCTGTGTCTAGTTGGGACGACCCCCTGGGTCGGGTCTGTGTTCTAGTTGGACGACCCCCTGGGTCGGTCTGTGTTCTAGTTGGACGACCCCTGTCTCCTGGGTCGGTCTGTGTTCTAGTGGACGACCCCCTGTCTCCTGGTCGGTCTGTGTTCTAGTTGGACGACCCCTGGGTCGGGTCTGTGGTTCTAGTTGGACGACCCCCTGTCTCCTGGGTCGGTCTGTGTTCTAGTTGGACGACCCCCTGTCTCCTGGTCGGTCTGTGTTCTAGTTGGACGAGCCCCTGTCTCCTGGGTCGGTCTGTGTTCTAGTTGGACGAGCCCCTGTCTCCTGGGTCGGTCTGTGTTCTAGTTGGACGACCCCCTGTCTCCTGGGTCGGTCTGTGTTCTAGTTGGACGACCCCCTGGGTCGGTCTGTGTTCTAGTTGGACGACCCCCTGGGGTCGGTCATTTGTTCTAGTTGGACGACCCCCTGGGTCGGTCTGTGTTCTAGTTGGACGACCCCCTGGGTCGGTCTGTGTTCTAGTGGACGACCCCCTGGGTCGGTCTGTGTTCTAGTTGGACGACCCCCTGGGTCGGTCTGTGTTCTAGTTGGACGACCCCCTGGGTCGGTCTGTGTTCTAGTTGGACGACCCCCTGGGTCGGTCTGTGTTCTAGTTGGACGACCCCCTGGGTCGGTCTGTGTTCTAGTTGGACGAGCCCCTGTCTCCTGGGTCGGTCTGTGTTCTAGTTGGACGAGCCCCTGTCTCCTGGGTCGGTCTGTGTTCTAGTTGGACGAGCCCCTGTCTCCTGGGTCGGTCTGTGTTCTAGTTGGACGACCCCCTGTCTCCTGGGTCGGTCTGTGTTCTAGTTGGACGACCCCCTGGGTCGGTCTGTGTTCTAGTTGGACGACCCCCTGGGGTCTGTTCTGTGTTTCTAGTGGACGACCCCCTGGGTCGGTCTGTGTTCTAGTTGGACGACCCCCTGTCTCCTGGGTCGGTCTGTGTTCTAGTTGGACGACCCCCTGTCTCCTGGGTCGGTCTGTGTTCTAGTTGGACGACCCCCTGTCTCCTGGGTCGGTCTGTGTTCTAGTTGGACGAGCCCCTGTCTCCTGGGTCGGTCTGTGTTCTAGTTGGACGAGCCCCTGTCTCCTGGGTCGGTCTGTGTTCTAGTTGGACGACCCCCTGTCTCCTGGGTCGGTCTGTGTTCTAGTTGGACGACCCCCTGGGTCGGTCTGTGTTCTAGTTGGACGACCCCCTGTCTCCTGGGTCGGTCTGTGTTCTAGTTGGACGACCCCCTGTCCCCTGGGTCGGTCTGTGTTCTAGTTGGACGAGCCCCTGTCCCCTGGGTCGGTCTGTGTTCTAGTTGGACGAGCCCCTGTCCCCTGGGTCGGTCTGTGTTCTAGTTGGACGACCCCCTGTCCCCTGGGTCGGTCTGTGTTCTAGTTGGACGACCCCCTGTCCCCTGGGTCGATCTGTGTTCTAGTTGGACGACCCCCTGTCCCCTGGGTCGGTCTGTGTTCTAGTTGGACGAGCCCCTGGGTCGGTCTGTGTTCTAGTTGGACGACCCCCTGTCTCCTGGGTCGGTCTGTGTTCTAGTTGGACGAGCCCCTGGGTCGGTCTGTGTTCTAGTTGGACGAGCCCCTGGGTCGGTCTGTGTTCTAGTTGGACGACCCCCTGTCTCCTGGGTCGGTCTGTGTTCTAGTTGGACGACCCCCTGTCTCCTGGGTCGGTCTGTGTTCTAGTTGGACGAGCCCCTGGGTCGGTCTGTGTTCTAGTTGGACGACCCCCTGGGTCGGTCTGTGTTCTAGTTGGACGACCCCCTGGGTCGGTCTGTGTTCTAGTTGGACGACCCCCTGTCCCCTGGGTCGGTCTGTGTTCTAGTTGGACGACCCCCTGTCCCCTGGGTCGGGTCTGTGTTCTAGTTGGACGACCCCCTGTCCCCTGGGTCGGTCTGTGTTCTAGTTGGACGAGCCCCTGGGTCGGTCTGTGTTCTAGTTGGACGACCCCCTGTCTCCTGGGTCGGTCTGTGTTCTAGTTGGACGAGCCCCTGGGTCGGTCTGTGTTCTAGTTGGACGACCCCCTGGGTCGGTCTGTGTTCTAGTTGGACGACCCCCTGTCCCCTGGGTCGGTCTGTGTTCTAGTTGGACGACCCCCTTGTCCCCTGGGTCGGTCTGTGTTCTAGTTGGACGACCCCCTGTCCCCTGGGTCGGTCTGTGTTCTAGTTGGACGACCCCCTGTCCCCTGGGTCGGTCTGTGTTCTAGTTGGACGACCCCCTGTCCCCTGGGTCGGTCTGTGTTCTAGTTGGACGACCCCCTGTCTCCTGGGTCGGTCTGTGTTCTAGTTGGACGACCCCCTGTCTCCTGGGTCGGTCTGTGTTCTAGTTGGACGAGCCCCTGTCTCCTGGGTCGGTCTGTGTTCTAGTTGGACGAGCCCCTGTCTCCTGGGTCGGTCTGTGTTCTAGTTGGACGACCCCCTGTCTCCTGGGTCGGTCTGTGTTCTAGTTGGACGACCCCCTGGGTCGGTCTGTGTTCTAGTTGGACGACCCCCTGTCTCCTGGGTCGGTCTGTGTTCTAGTTGGACGACCCCCTGTCTCCTGGGTCGGTCTGTGTTCTAGTTGGACGACCCCCTGTCTCCTGGGTCGGTCTGTGTTCTAGTTGGACGAGCCCCTGTCTCCTGGGTCGGTCTGTGTTCTAGTTGGACGAGCCCCTGGGTCGGTCTGTGTTCTAGTTGGACGAGCCCCTGTCCCCTGGGTCGGTCTGTGTTCTAGTTGGACGACCCCCTGTCCCCTGGGTCGGTCTGTGTTCTAGTTGGACGACCCCCTGTCCCCTGGGTCGGTCTGTGTTCTAGTTGGACGACCCCCTGTCCCCTGGGTCGATCTGTGTTCTAGTTGGACGACCCCCTGTCCCCTGGGTCGGTCTGTGTTCTAGTTGGACGAGCCCCTGGGTCGGTCTGTGTTCTAGTTGGACGACCCCCTGTCTCCTGGGTCGGTCTGTGTTTCTAGTTGGACGAGCCCCTGGGTCGGTCTGTGTTTTCTCGGTTGGAACGAGCCCCCTGGGTCGGTCTGTGTTCTAGTTGACGACCCCCTGTCTCCTGGTCGGTCTGTGTTCTAGTTGGACGACCCCCTGTCTCCTGGGTCGGTCTGTGTTCTAGTTGACGAAGCCCCTGGGTTCGGTCTGGTTCTAGTTGGACGACCCCCTGGTCGGTCTGTGTTCTAGTTGGAAGACCCCCATGGGTCGGTCTGTGTTCTAGTTCACTGGTCCCCTGGGTCTGTGTTTTCTAGTTGGACGACCCCTGTCCCCTGGGTCGGTTCTGTGTTCTAGTTGGACGACCCCCTGTCCCCTGGGTCGGTCTGTGTTCTAGTTGGACGACCCCCTGCTCCCCTGGGTCGGTCTGTGTTCTAGTTGGACGACCCCTGTCCCCTGGGTCGGTCTGTGTTTAGTTGGACGAGCCCCTACGGGTCGGTCTGTGTTATAGTTGGACGACCCCTCTGGGTCGGTCTGTGTTCTAGTTGGACGAGCCCCTGGGTCGGTCTGTGTTCTAGTTGGACGACCCCCTGGGTCGGTTCTGTGTTCTAGTTGGACGGACCCCCTGTCCCCTGGGTCGGTCTGTGTTCTAGTTGGACGACCCCTTGTCCCCTGGGTCGGTCTGTGTTCTAGTTGGACGACCCCCTGTCCCCTGGTCGGTCTGTGTTCTAGTTGGACGACCCCCTGTCCCCTGGGTCGGTCTGTGTTCTAGTTGGACGACCCCCTGTCCCCTGGGTCGGTCTGTGTTCTAGTTGGACGACCCCCTGTCCCCTGGGTCGGTCTGTGTTATAGTTGGACGACCCCCTGTCCCTGGGTCGGTTCTGTGTTCTAGTTGGACGACCCCCTGGGTCGGTCTGTGGTTCTAGTTGGACGAGCCCCTGGGTCGGTCGTGTTCTAGTTGGACGAGCCCCTGTCTCCTGGGTCTGTTCTGTGTTCTAGTTGGACTGTCTCCTGGGTCGGTCTGTGTTCTAGTTGGACGAGCCCCTGTCTCCTGGGTCGGTCTGTGTTCTAGTTGGACGAGCCCCTGTCTCCTGGGTCGGTCTGTGTTCTAGTTGGACGAGCCCCTGGGTCGGTCTGTGTTCTAGTTGGACGACCCCCTGTCTCCTGGGTCGGTCTGTGTTCTAGTTGGACGAGCCCCTGGGTCGGTCTGTGTTCTAGTTGGACGACCCCCTGTCTCCTGGGTCGGTCTGTGTTCTAGTTGGACGACCCCCTGTCTCCTGGGTCGGTCTGTGTTCTAGTTGGACGACCCCCTGTCTCCTGGGTCGGTCTGTGTTCTAGTTGGACGACCCCCTGGGTCGGTCTGTGTTCTAGTTGGACGACCCCCTGGGTCGGTCTGTGTTCTAGTTGGACGAGCCCCTGGGTCGGTCTGTGTTCTAGTTGGACGACGCCCTGTCTCCTGGGTCGGTCTGTGTTCTAGTTGGACGACCCCCTGGGTCGGTCTGTGTTCTAGTTGGACGAGCCCCTGGGTCGGTCTGTGTTCTAGTTGGACGACCCCCTGTCTCCTGGGTCGGTCTGTGTTCTAGTTGGACCACCCCCTGGGTCGGTCTGTGTTCTAGTTGGACGACCCCCTGGGTCGGTCTGTGTTCTAGTTGGACGACCCCCTGTCTCCTGGGTCGGTCTGTGTTCTGGTTGGACGACCCCCTGTCTCCTGGGTCGGTCTGTGTTCTAGTTGGACGAGCCCCTGTCTCCTGGGTCGGTCTGTGTTCTAGTTGGACGAGCCCCTGGGTCGGTCTGTGTTCTAGTTGGACGAGCCCCTGGGTCGGTCTGTGTTCTAGTTGGACGACCCCCTGTCTCCTGGGTCGGTCTATCTAGTTAGACAGACCATTGATCAGTAAGGTGCCTGTCTCTCTGTCCTCTCCCCTCTACAGCGAGTCATGGCCAAGACGGGAGCCGAGCAGGTCAGCTTGTTGGAGCTTTGCCGAGACAACAACAAGAAGCAGGCAGCCGCCAAGTTCTACAGTTTCCTGGTTCTGAAGAAACAGCAGGCTATTGAGCTGTACCAGACCGAGCCTTACAGTGACATCATCGCTACAGCCGGACCAAGATTCCACCTTGTTTAGACACTGCCTGAGGTCCGAATGGCACTAACTCCTACACAGCGCCCTACTTTTGACCAGAGCCTTATGGCACCTTTAGGGTTCTGGTCAAAAGTAGTGCACTACATAGGGAATATGGTGCCATTTGGAAATGGCTTTATCACTATTTTTATGTTTTTTAGGTTTTTTTTGTGGCCATTTTGGGGTGGGGGTCCTGAATGCTAACTTTTAAAAGGATTGTACTGCATCTCCATCAGCTGAATCATGCAGTATTGTTGTTTTTAAGTGAGAAATGCATTTATTCAGTATATTTATATTTCCTATCAAGTTCCTTTTTCATTTTGTAAAGCTTTCCGACCACATTAGTTTTTTGTTTCTTTTCGGGGGGGTTTATTTGTAACAATACATTTCCCACTGATCTGTAATGGTCAAATTCATCAAAAGAAAACACTTCACAAATTTTTTTTCTCTCCAATCAAGAATTCTCCCCCAAAAAAAACATTTTTAAGAACATTTTGACTTTCATGTTACATACATGCTGTTTGCAGGTACTGTTATATCATGAGAGAAATTGAATACGTGCTCTTCACCTCAAGTTCTTCCTCAGTGCACCTGGTTTTCATGAAAACCATTTTGTTTTCTAGATTTGTTTATTTCTGTTGATAAATTGGCTATATTACAACTAGCATTGAATTGTATTGTTTAGGTGTATAATAATGCCCGTTTTTATTTTGTACCTCCACAGCTATTTTTTAATTTTTGTTTGTTTTGTTGTTGCATAAAGTAACTAGACGCTTGTACATGTTTCAATGAAAGTTGCCGATCCCATGTTTTTAGTCTGTGGTTAAAACTAGCTGTTGTTATACTTGTGTATAAGAATTTGAAATAAAAGTGTTTTAATGATTTGGTTAAACACTCTGAGCCATTCAGTCTGGTGACGGTAACATCACAAGCATCTGTTCCAGGAAACAGGATCCATGACTTTGCCAGCTGACTGTCCAAAAATGTCTTGAAATTGTTTAATATTTCAGAGAAATGCGGACTTAAAATAATTGACTTGACGACAAGTTGTGGCTAACTTAAAGGGATACTTAAATATTTTGGCAATGAAGCCTTTTTACCTACTTCGACAGAGTCCAATGAATTTGTGGATATCATTTTTTATGTCTGTGTGCTGTTTGAAATCAAATGTTATTTGTCACGTGCACCGAATACAACGGGTGTATGTATACCTTACAGTGAAATGTTTACTTACAGGTGCTAACCAACAGTGCAATTTTTAAGTAAATGAAAAAAGGACGTTTCTAACAAACATTAGAGCATTGAATGGAAGTCTATGGGAACAGCTAGCTTGCTTCCTTCATACTGGACACAGTCTGAGACATAAAAATGGTGTCCCCGAGTTTATCTGACTGGGGAAGTAAATAAATGGCTTCATTGCCAAAATCTCGAGGTATCCCTTTAATAATCCTGCTTTCTAGAATACAACACCAGTTCACACTCGTGAGGTCATTGTTGTAGCGTAGAATGGTGGCGAAATGGGCTCTGTTAAAATCAGTCGTGTGACTATACTGCATTCATTAAATACAGCTAAAGCACAGTTCATCTTTACCTAAAGTGCATCAGACCTTCCTCAAGCAGGAGGTGAAGGCCCTGGGAGTGTGGTGCCACAAAAATAACCTCTCGCTCAACGCCAACAAAATGTGATCGTGAACTTCAGAAAACCGCTACGCCGCATCGACGGGTCCGCAGTGGAGAAGGTGGAAAGCTTCAAGTTCCTCGGCGTACACATCACTGACAAACAAACGGTCCTCTCCCGAGTGGCACAGCGGTCTTAGGCTCTGCATGTCATTGAAAGAGCCGTCACTACAGACCCTGGTTCGATTCCAGGCTGTATCACAACCGGCCGTGATTGGGAGTCTCATAGGGCAGCGCACAATTGGCCCGGGGTAGGCCGTCATTGTAAATAAGAATTTGTTCTTTACTGACTTGCCAAGTTAAATAAAATAAAAACTGGTGAAGAAGCGTGCAACAGCGCCTCTTCAACCTCAGGAGGCTGATGAAATTTTGCTTGGCACATAAAACCCTCACATACTTTTACAGATGCGCAATTGAGAGCATCCTGTCGGGCTGTATCACCCGCCTGGTACGGAGGGTGGTGCGGTCTGCCCAACGCATCACTGGTGGCAAACTACCTGCCCTCCAGGACACCTACAGCACCCGATGTCACAGGAAGGCCAAAAAGATCAAGGACAACAACCACCCGAGCCACTGCCTGTTCACCCTGCTATCATCCAGAAGGTGAGGTCAGTACAGGTGTATCAAAGCTGGGACCGAGAGACTGAAAAACACTTTAATAATGTTTACATATTTTGCATTACTCATCTCATGTCTATATACTGTATTCTATTCTACTGTATTTTAGTCTATGCCGCTCCGACATTGTTCGTCCAAATATTTATACACTGCTCAAAAAAATAAAGGGAACACTTAAACAACACAATGTAACTCCAAGTCAATCACACTTCTGTGAAATCAAACTGTCCACTTAGGAAGCAACACTGATTGACAATAAATTTCACATGCTGTTGTGCAAATGGAATAGACAACAGGTGGAAATTATAGGCAATTAGCAAGACACCCCCAATAGAGTGGTTCTGCAGGTGGGGACCACAGACCACTTCTCAGTTCCTATGCTTCCTGGCTGATGTTTTGGTCACTTTTGAATGCTGGCGGTGCTTTCACTCTAGTGGTAGCATGAGACGGAGTCTACAACCCACACAAGTGGCTCAGGTAGTGCAGCTCATCCAGGATGGCACATCAATGCGAGCTGTGGCAAGAAGGTTTGCTGTGTCTGTCAGCGTAGTGTCCAGAGCATGGAGGCGCTACCAGGAGACAGGCCAGTACATCAGGAGACGTGGAGGAGGCCGTAGGAGGGCAACAACCCAGCAGCAGGACCGCTACCTCCGCCTTTGTGCAAGGAGGAGCAGGAGGAGCACTGCCAGAGCCCTGCAAAATGACCTCCAGCAGGCCACAAATGTGCATGTGTCTGCTCAAACGGTCAGAAACAGACTCCATGAGGGTGGCATGAGGGCCCGACGTCCACAGGTGGGGGTTGTGCTTACAGCCCAACACCGTACAGGACGTTTGGCATTTGCCAGAGAACACCAAGATTGGCAAATTCGCCACTGGCGCCCTGTGCTCTTCACAGATGAAAGCAGGTTCACACTGAGCACGTGACAGACGTGACAGAGTCTGGAGACGCCGTGGAGAACGTTCTGCTGCCTGCAACATCCTCCAGCATGACCGGTTTGGCGGTGGGTCAGTCATGGTGTGGGGTGGCATTTCTTTGGGGGGCCGCACAGCCCTCCATGTGCTCGCCAGAGGTAGCCTGACTGCCATTAGGTACCGAGATGAGATCCTCAGACCCCTTGTGAGACCATATGCTGGTGCGGTTGGCCCTTGGTTCCTCCTAATGCAAGACAATGCTAGACCTCATGTGGCTGGAGTGTGTCAGCAGTTCCTGCAAGAAGAAGGCATTGATGCTATGGACTGGCCCGCCCGTTCCCCAGACCTGAATCCAATTGAGCACATCTGGGACATCATGTCTCGCTCCATCCACCAACGCCACGTTGCACCACAGACTGTCCAGGAGTTGGCGGATGCTTTAGTCCAGGTCTGGGAGGAGATCCCTCAGGAGACCATCCGCCACCTCATCAGGAGCATGCCCAGGCATTGTAGGGAGGTCATACAGGCACGTGGAGGCCACACACACTACTGAGCCTCATTTTGACTTGTTTTAAGGACATTACATCAAAGTTGGATCAGCCTGTAGTGTGGTTTTCCACTTTAATTTTGAGTGTGACTCCAAATCCAGACCTCCATGGGTTGATAAATTGGATTTCCATTGATTATTTTTGTGTGATTTTGTTGTCAGCACATTCAACTATGTAAAGAAAAAAGTATTTAATAAGATTATTTCATTCATTCAGATCTAGGATGTGTTATTTTAGTGTTCCCTTTATTTTTTTGAGCAGTATATATTCTTAATTCCATTCCTTTACTTTAGATTTGTGTGTACTGTGGCAGGTTACCTTAGTGTTCTTGGGCACAGGGACTATGGTGATCTGCTTGAAACATGTTGGTATTACAGACTCAGTCAGGGAGAGGTTTAAAATGTCAGTGAAGACACTTGCCAGTTGGTCAGCACATGCTCGGAGTACACATCCTGGTAATCCATCTGGCCCCGCAGCCTTGTGTATGTTGACCTGTTTAAAGGTCTTACTCATATCGGCTACGGAGAGCGTGATCACACAGTCGTCCGGAACAGCTGGTGCTCTCGTGCATGTTTCAGTGTTACTTGCCTCGAAGCGAGCATAGAAATAATTTAGCTCATCTGGTAGGTTTGTGTCACTGGGCAGCTCGCGGCTGTTCTTCCCTTTGTAGTCTGTAATAGTTTGCAAACCCTGCCATATCCGACGAGAGTCGGAGCCGGTGTAATTTGATTTGATCTTAGTCCTGTACTGATGCTTTGCCTGTTTGATGGTTCGTCAGAGGGTATAGTGGGATTTCTTAGAAGCTTCCGGGTTAGAGTCCCGCTCCTTGAAAGCAGCAGCTCTACATTTTAGCTCAGTGCGGATGTTGCCTGTAATCCATGGCTTCTGGTTGGGGTATGTCACTGTGGGGATGATGTCATTGATGCACTTATTGATAAAGCCAATGACTGATGTGGTGTACTCCTCAATGCCATCGGAAGAATCCCGGAACATATTCCAGTCTTTGCTAGCAAAACAGTCTTGTAGCGTAGCATCTGCTTCATCTGACCACTTTCTTATTGACCGAGTCACTGGTGCTTTCTGCTTTAGTTTTTGCTTGTAAGCAGGAATCAGTAGGATAGAATTATGGTCAGATTTGCCAAATGGAGGATGAGGGAGAGCTTTGTACGCGTCTCGTGTGTGTGGAGTAAAGGTGGTCTCGAGTTGTGTTCCCTCTGGTGGCAGATTTAACATGCTGGTAGAGATGAGGTAAAACGGATTTGAGTTTCCCTGCATTAAAGTCCCCGGCCACTAGGAGCGCCGCCTCTGGATGAGCGTTTTCCTGTTTGCTTATGGCCTAATACAGCTGGCTGAGTGCGTTGAGTGAGTTGATTGTACGTTGGCTAATAGGATCGATGGTAAATGTAGATTACCCTCTCTGCGACGGATCCTTACAAGGCACCCGGACCGTCGTCCACGATATCTCCGTCTTTTCATCCTGCGAATGACGGGGATGTCCGGTGTCCGTCAGAAACATTATGTACAAAATAAGTTACAAATAAAGCAAATAAACATATGTAACAGTCCCTCTCTTTGCCCCAACCCGGGCTCGAACCAGGGACCCTTGCACACATCAACAACTGACACCCACGAAGCATCGTTACCCATCGCGCCACAAAAGCCGCGGCCCTTGCAACGCAAGGGGAAACCCTACTTCAAGTCTCAGAGCGAGTGACGTCACTGATTGAAACGCTATTAGCGCGCACCACCGCTATCTAACTAGCCATTTCACATCGGTTACACATACACAATTGCACAATTAGTTACGGGATCGTAAAACGGCAACCATCTCCTTTGGCGCCATTATCCTTCTCAGCCATTATTATGCAGTGTCTAAGGCACTGCATCTCAGTGCAAGAGACGTCACTACAGTCCCTGGTTCGAATCCAGGCTGAATCACATCCGGCCGTGATTGGGAGTCCTAAAGGCGGAGCACAATTGGCCCAGTGTCGTCCTGGGTAGGCAGTCATTGTAAATAAGAATTTGTTCTTAACTGACTTGCCTAGTTAAATAAAAAAAAACGTACATTTAAAATGGCAACATTTTCTCTATGCCCCATGGCAAAATGTGTACAATTGCAGGAAATTAACTCTAAAATGTATTTTTTTCCTATCCGCTGTCAAGAGAGGGGGGGGGGGGGGGCTGCTAAAAAATTGATCACGGTGGTGGGGGAAACAAAATGTCTCTTTGGGCCCCTAAAGGATAGGGCCGGCACAAGACAACTTACTGTTAAAAGGTTTAGAAAGGAGAGAAGTTGAAGATCTTTACCTCATTAAATGAATTATGTGACAGCAGCAATAAAGCAATGAAATGACATCGTGTTTTTTTTTTTGTCTATCTTGAACATACTGTATGTAGATATATGACTATCTAGTCTCTGAATAATGTCTCTCACACTCGGAACTATTTATTATGTAGTCATTTTACCCCCATGCGTAGAAAGCTGGTGCACTATGTCCCACCCTCTCTTTCCTCCCTCTTTTCGCGTGTTTCAGAATGGCTACTCGCAAGGAATCAACGTCGACACCAACCGCCCCGATGGCTTCCACGTCTCCGGGAGCAACTTTAGATTCACCCGTGAAGCAAATTCAGATCGAGGGTCTGGTGAGTTATTAACTACGAGGTTATTTGTTGTTCCCGGGGTTTTTGGAGGCTGTGGGACGGGAAAGGCCGGGTTGGAAGTGTGGCTAGGCTAGTTAGCTTTAGCATCATGGCGGACACAAGCGGGATGTAGGGAAGGTGTTTTAACTGTTCAATGTGGTTGGATAGTATCGCTTGTCTGTACTTTTAGTTGTTGTGACAACAAAAACCCCGATGGCCAGACGGTGACCGCGGTCTTGTTGCTAAAATAAATAAATAAATAAAACCGTTAAGGTGGTTAGTACTGCCATGCTGTGTTTCATCTTGTCTCAAGAGGACCACAATGGAAACAAGTCCCAGACTTTATTGTGTGTTATCCTCAGTGATTTTATTCATGTGCACGTATGGCTTTTAAGTTTTATGTGTGCTTGTTTTTTTGTTTTTTTAAATGGTCGAATTAATAAACTAAACTAAAAGCCATTTTCTCCCCTTCTAGTAAATGGTAGTGACGTCACTCCCTCCATATGGCAGAATATCCATCTGAAACTATGTAGTTATTAACAGCGGTGGACAAAAATACTCCGTTTTCATACTTGAGTAAATGTAGACACCTTTTAAAAAGAAAATGACTCAAGTAAAAGTTACCCAGTAAAATACTACTAGAGTAAAAGTCTAAAAGTATTTGGTTTAAAATATACTTAAGTATCAAAAGTAAAAGTATACAATTAAAATGTCTTATATTAAGCAAACCAGACCAGATTTTTTTTACATTTACATTTACGGACAGCCAGGGTCACAGTTAAACACTCAGACAATTTACAAACGAAGCATTTGTGTTTAGTGAGTCCGCCAGATCAGAGGCAGTAGGGATGTTCTCTGTTTAGTGCAGTGCTTCTCAATTATTTTCTGTTACTCCCCCCCCCCCAGGAAGAAGTAAACATTTCGCGCCCCCCAACTCTCCGCCGGGACTGTAAATAGTATAATTTGTCTATAAAATTGTTATAAGTACACCTCTGCATAACATTGTGTCCTTATTAACATTAAAGAAAACAAAAAAAGAAAAAGAAATATAGATCAACTTACAACAAAGAAAAACTTTATTAACGTTGTTTTTTAGTCTGTAACAGAAAAGACTTCAAGTGCATCAATTTGCCTGAAATTTAAAATAAATTCAATACTTATTTAAACTGTAAACATTTTTTAACCATTTGATACTGAAAAATAAAATGTAATATAATCAATAAATAATAATAAATTCAAATTGATAAGCAACATTAACTCAGGAGCACAATATATGAAACACTTTGACCTATAAAACAAAAATGAATAAAACAATTTGTGCTGATTTTTTAATTAATCAAAATGAGGAAGTCAGGATTAATGGCTACAATGAGCACGTTTTGCAGAGCACAGCTTTTCCAAGCGGGGTTTGAAGCATGATACTGCAACTCTCAGCTCCTGCTCAATGTTTAGCTGGGACCTGTACTTGGTCTTCAGTGCAGCAACAGCAGAGAAGCCAGTCTCACAAAGATAAGATGTTGCAAAAGGAAGAAGAATGCCCATGGCCCTCTGCCCTAAGAGTGGATACTGCCTCTCTACACTCAGCCAGAATTCACTCAGTGTCTGTGATGTGAACCTCAGTCTCAATGTGGAGTCAGACGTCATATCAATGAACTGGTCCTCAGTTTTTATTTTTGCAGCACTTGCGTCATCCAGCATGACAGAGACCATGTCTAATGCTGCAGGCAGTATCAGCTCCTCTGCTATGCAGTGGGTTTTTTTGCACTGAGCAGTTTGGTACGCCACCTTATATGATGCTAACAGTGCTCGCTGGTTTACTGAAGTAGCATTCACAAAGCGGGACGATTGTTGACAATATTCGGCACGTTTTCGCTGAAAAAACTCAAGCGGCTTATCAGCGTGATTGGGGTGTAATGTCTTTAAGTGACGCCTTAATTTATTTGGCTTCATGCTGTCCGCTGCCAACATTTTTAGACACAGTAAACATACCGGTCTTTCCTCGTCCTCCAGATCAGAGGCAGTAGGGATTAGAGGTCGACCGATTTTATGATTTTTCAACGCCGATTATTCGAGGACCAAAAAAGCCGATACCGATTAATCGGCCAATTTTTTAAAAATATATATTTTTTGGTAATAATGACAATTACAACAATACTGAATGAACACTTATTTTAACTTAATATAATACATAAATGAAATCAATTTAGTCTCAAATAAATAATGAAACATGTTCAATTTGGTTTAAATAATGCAAAAACAAAGTGTTGGAGAAGAAAGTAAAAGTGCAATATGTGCCATGTAAAAAAGCTAACGTTTAAGTTCCTTGCTCAGAACATGAGAACATATGAAAGCTGGTGGTTCCTTTTAACATGAGTCTTCAATATTCCCAGGTAAGAAGTTTTAGGTTGTAGTTATTATAGGAATTATAGGACTATTTCTCTCTATACGATTTGTATTTCATATACCTTTGACTATTGGATGTTCTTATAGGCACTTTAGTATTGCCAGTGTAACAGTATAGCTTCCGTCCCTCTCCTCGCTCCTACCTGGGCTCGAACCAGGAACACCGACATCTGCCACCCTCGAAGCAGCGTTACCCATGTAGAGCAAGGGGAACAGCCACTCCCAAGTCTCAGAGCGAGTGACGTTTGAAACGCTATTAGCGTGCACCCGGCTAACTAGCTAGCCATTTCACATCGGTTACACCAGCCTAATCTTGGGAGTTGACAGGCTTGAAGTCATAAACAGCGCAATGCATTGCGAAGAGCTGCTGGCAAAACGCACGAAAGTGCTGTTTGAATGAATGCTTACGAGCCTGCTGCTGCCTACCACCGCTCAGTCGGACTGCTCTATCAAATATCAAATCATAGACTTAATTATAATATAATAAACACACAAATACGAGCCTTAGTTCATTAATATGGTCGAATCCGGAAACTATCATCTCGAAAACAAAACGTTTTTTTTTCTTTCAGTGAAGTACGGAACTGTTCCGTATTTTACCTAACGGGTGGCATCCCTAAGTCTAAATATTCCTGTTACATTGCACAACCTTCAATGTTATGTCATAATTACGTAAAATTCGGACAAATTTAGTTCGCAACAAGCCAGGCAATGAACGCAAGAGCAGTGACACAATTTCATGTTAGCAGGCAATAGTAACTAAATATGCAGGTTTAAAAATATATACTTGTGTATTGATTTTAAAGAAAGGCATTGATGTTTATGGTTAGGTACATTGGTGCAACGACAGTGCTTTTTTCACAAATGCGCTTGTTAAATCATCACCCGTTTGTCAAAGTAGGCTGTGATTTGATGAGAAATTAACAGGCACCGCATCGATTATATGCAACGCAGGACACGTTAGATAAACTAGTAATATCATCAACCATGTGTAGTTAACTAGTGATTAAGTGAAGATTGTTTTTTATAAGATAAGTTTAATGCTAGCTAGCAACTTACCTTGGCTTCTTGCTACCCTCGCGTAACAGGTGGTCAGCCTGCCATGCAGGCTCCTCGTGGAGTGCAATGTAAGGCAGGTGGTTAGAGTGTTGGACTAGTAACCAGAAGGTTGCAAAAACAAATCCCCCCTGAACAAGGCAGTTAACCCACTGTTCCTAGGCCGTCATTGAAAATAAGAATGTGTTCTTAATCTGACTTGTCTAGTTAAATTACCGATTGTTATGAAAACTTGATATCGGCCCTAATTAATCGGCCATTCCGATTAATCGGTCGACCTCTAGTTGAGTGAGTCGTCCAGATCAGAGGCAGTAGGGATGACCAGGGATGTTCTCTGTTTAGTGAGTCCTCCAGATCAGAGGCACTAGGGACGACCAGGGATGTTCTCTGTTTAGTGAGTCCTCCAGATCAGAGGCAGTAGGGATGACCAGGGATGTTCTCTGTTTAGTGAGTCCTCCAGATCAGAGGCAGTAGGGACGACCAGGGATGTTCTCTGTTTAGTGAGTCCTCCAGATCAGAGGCAGTAGGGATGACCAGGGATGTTCTCTGTTTAGTGAGTCCTCCAGATCAGAGGCAGTAGGGATGACCAGGGATGTTCTCTTGATAAGTGTGTGAATTAGACCAATTTCCTGTCCTGCTAAACATTCCAAATGTAAACAAATACTTTTGGGTGTCAGGGAAAATGTAAGGAGTAAAAAGTACATTATTTTCTTTAAGAATGTAGTGAAGTAAAAGTTGTCAAAAATATAAATAGTAAAGTACAGATACCCCCCAAAAAACATAAGTACTTTACACCACTGGTAGTTAGTCTGTAGCAATAACTGGGAACACGTGGGTAGTTAAGAGAGATGCTGCCATGTCTGTCAATTTGAGTCACATTCATGTTCAGGCCTCACACAAAACACACGACTGACAGTCAGAGCCAGAAGTGGCCCCTGCTGTGTCCACAGTACAAAACACACGACTGACAGTCAGAGCCAGAAGTGGCCCCTGCTGTGTCCACAGTACAAAACACACATTACACAAACAAACAAAACAAAGCTCACAAATTAACTGGAAAAACAGAAATAACAGATTTACATCAAGGCTACATTGACCTTTTCTCCTGCACTACCTCTGTTTTGCCAACAGAGGGCGAAATTGTTTTACTGGTAATAAAATCTCCTAATCAATCTGCAGTAGAAAAATACAGAATTAGTTTGTTACGCTTCACGTTCCATCAGAGGAGAGGAGAGGAACTTGACTGAGCAGCTGCTGCTAGATCACGATTTGATCATCCTCATTAAATCAACAGCCAGACTAGAGGACCAGGGTTCAATAAGAGTCTACTGTGTACGGTTGAGTGCTTGGCTGTTTAGATCCAAGGAGATTGTTATGAAGAAATATGGACTCATTTTGGGATATAATTGGCTGGGCCCGCATCTCAAATGGCACCCTATTCCCTAATGTAGTGCACCGCGTCCCCTGGACGAAAGTAGTTCGCTATATAGGGAATAGAGTGTTATCTGGGATGCGGCCTGTGTTTTGTCTTTTGAAATACAAAGCAAAATCTGAATTTTTCTAAAGGACAGTTTTGATCATTGTGAAGGACAGGTATTCCTAGAGTAGCGTAACTATTCACCAGCTCTGAGTACTTGGAGACAGCTAGCTATTTGCTATTCCATTACATCCCGCTAACTCCAGAGATGTAGAGAGAGGATGGCCCTCAAACAGAAACCAGGAAGTCCTGTTGTTATGCAGGGAGAGAGAAGAAGAGCACGGGGATTCTCCAAACTAGAGCAGGGATACAAACGACTAACTTTTTTTCGGTTATATTCACCGTTTCTATGTCAACACAGGTCATCTACATGAAACGTGTAGAGGGGGAGGTCTGACAGTACGCAGAGGACTGATGGGAAGTTGGCCTCTTTTTACTGACTCGGATCAGTGATTGTTTGATACAGTATCCTAAAAATTATTAATACAGGGTGTTACGGTACAGAGTCAATGTGGAGGCTATATACAGGGGGTACCGGTACAGAGTCAATGTGGAGGCTATATACAGGGGGTACCGGTACAGAGTCAATGTGGAGGCTATATACAGGGTGTTACGGTACAGAGTCAATGTGGAGGCTATATACAGGGTGTTACGGTACAGAGTCAATGTGGAGGCTATATACAGGGGGGTACTGGTACAGAGTCAATGTGGAAGCTATATACAGGGGGTACCGGTACAGAGTCAATGTGGAGGCTATATACAGGGTGTTATGCTACAGAGTCAATGTGGAGGCTATATACAGAGGGTACCGGTACAGAGTCAATGTGGAGGCTATATACAGGGGGTATCAGTACAGAGTCAATGTGGAGGCTATATACAGAGGGTACCGGTACAGAGTCAATGTGGAGGCTATATACAGGGTATTATGGTACAGAGTCAATGTGGAGGCCATATACAGGGGGTACCGGTACAGAGTCAATGTGGAGGCTATATACAGGGGGTACCGGTACAGAGTCAATGTGGAGGCTATATACAGAGGGTACCGGTACAGAGTCAATGTGGAGGCTATATACAGGGGGTACCGGTACAGAGTCAATGTGGAGGCTATATACAGGGGGTACCGATACAGAGTCAATGTGGAGGCTATATACAGGGGGTACCGGTACAGAGACAATGTGGAGGCTATATACAGGGTGTTACGGTACAGAGTCAATGTGGAGGCTATATACAGGGGGTACTGGTACAGAGTCAATGTGGAGGCTATATACAGGGGGTACCGGTACAGAGTCAATGTGGAGGCTATATACAGGGGGTACCGGTACAGAGTCAATGTGGAGGCTATATACAGGGGGTACCGGTACAGAGTCAATGTGGAGGCTATATACAGGGGGTACCGGTACAGAGTCAATGTGGAAGCTATATACAGGGGGTACCAGTACAGAGTCAATGTGGAGGCTATATACAGGAGGTACCAGTACAGAGTCAATGTGGAGGCTATATACAGGGGGTACCGGTACAGAGTCAATGTGGTGGCTATATACAGGGGGTACCAGTACAGAGTCAATGTGGAGGCTATATACAGGGGGTACCGGTACAGAGTCAATGTGGAGGCTATATACAGGGGGTACCGGTATAGAGTCAATGTGGAGGCTATATACAGGGGGTACCGGTACAGAGTCAATGTGGAGGCTATATACAGGGGGTACCGGTACAGAGTCAATGTGGAGGCTATATACAGGGGGGTACCGGTACAGAGTCAATGTGGAGGCTATATACAGGGGGGTACCGGTACAGAGTCAATGTGGAGGCTATATACAGGGGGGTACCGGTACAGAGTCAATGTGGAGGCTATATACAGGGGGTACCGGTACAGAGTCAATGTGTGGGGGCACCGGTTAGTTGAGGTAATATGTACATGTAGAGTTATTAAAGTGACTTATGCATAGATGACAACAGAGAGTAGCAGTGGAGTAAAGATTAACACTTAGGCTATTGATTATAGACCTAATTAAATTGGGGATTCCTCTCTCTCCTCTGTTTTCTTAGCCTAATTGTCTAAGGGCTGTTTCCTCTGCCTCATTGTTCTCCATCTCAATATGCTGGTTAATTTAGTTATTATGCACGTAGCAACATAGGGAAAGGAGCCAATTCTACAGTGCACTGAAAATGATGTTTCAGAACCATGGACAGCGACCGTATACCACGACACGGGAGAAAGTGCTTTTGTTATAACATAACATCAGACGGTGATTGGTGGGTGGAGTGGCTGTAGTTTGTTTACGTTGAGGGACTGACGGCAAAGCCAATAGAGAAGGGCAAGGTGTCGGCCCCATGTATCGGTCATTCTCTATCGATCAACTTGGAGTCATGCGATGAGTTTAACCTGCTGCTGCTTCTTGTTGTTGTTGTTGTTGTTGCAATAGTCAACTTGGTGTGGGGGGGGGCTTGGTGTGGGGGGGGGCTTGGTGTGAGGGGGGGGCGCTTGGTGTGAGGGGGGGGCTTGGTGAGAGGCAGGGGGAGGGGCTTGATGTGAGAGGTGAGGGGGGGCTTGGTGTGAGGGGGGGGCGGCTTGGTGTGAGGGGGGGGGCGCTTGGTGTGAGGGGGGGGCTTGGTGTGAGGGGGGGGCGCTTGGTGTGAGAGGCAGGGGGGGCTTGGTGTGAGGGGCGAGGGGGGGGGGGGCTTGGTGTGAGAGGCAGGGGGGGGGCTTGATGTATGTCTAAACCATAGAGGAAGAGGCTAAGCGAGAGGTTTTACTCTGCCCAATGTGTTTCTATGGGCTTATTTCTGGACCTAAGCTTGTTGCCTGTCTTCCCTCCTTTGGGTCAACGACTCCCATTGTTAGGGCAGAGACGTGCATCTCTTCAATATATAGAGATGGTGTAAATGGGAGAGGCACACAGCAGAGGAGTGAAGGAGATGAGACCAAGAATACAATATGAGAACAAGCAGACAAACACTCAGACAGATTTAACAAAACCTTGATTCTTCAGATACAGGCATTTTGGAATATCGCACAAAAACGTACATTTTGAAGGAATCAAATGAATTCAATATATCGTCCATGTTGTGTTTTTATATTTTTGTTCAGTATAGATATACAGAACCAGTCAAAGGTTTGGACACCTACTCATTCAAGGGTTTTTCTTTATTTTGACTATTTTCTACATTGTAGAATAATAGTGAAAACATCAAAACTATGACAAAATATATTTTATATTCTTCAAAGTAGCCACTCTTTGCCTTGATGACAGCTTTGCACACTCTTGGCATTCTCATTCACTGGTAGTGTATATCGGGAATCACCCGTAAGTCTGAAAATGTAGCATGATTTTTAGGTCATATGGCCCAGCACCCCACGGAGGCCCACTGAGGCCCCCCACGGAGGCCCACTGAGGCCCGGCCCACCCCGGAGGCCCGGCCCCCCCCGGAGGCCCACTGAGGCCCGGCCCCCCCCGGAGGCCCGGCCCCCCCCGGAGGCCCGGCCCGGCCCCCCACGGAGGCCCACTGAGGCCCGGCCCCCCACTGAGGCCCGGCCCCCCACGGAGGCCCACTGAGGCCCGGCCCTACCAACAGTTCTATATAGCGTTACAGCAGATTAACAGGTAATGGAGGTAGAGGCCTCAGTTAGCTACTTCCAATGCTTGGCAGGTACAAACCTTCCACATCATAGATTCTGAGTCCCTAACATCCAGGCTACTCAAAGCTAACTTTGTATTTCTGACAGTGTGTTGCATTACCTTCAGAATGTATTGTCTGTGTGGGCTATTGATTTATGGCCTGGAATTAAGGATGGAAGCCAGCAGGGGTTTCGCCTACGATTTTATTTTTTTGCTTCATTCAATTTTAAACCTGTTGATTTTACTATTTTTAGTGGCCACATATCAATCTCTCGTCTCCACATGAAGTTTGCCGCACCGGCTGTTGAGCGAGATGGATCTGAAGTAGTAGAGAAACGTACCTTTTTATAAAAGTCCAACGGGCTTTACTTGCAATACGTAATGTTATTTGTATGAAGCCTGGATATCATAACAAAGCCACTAGTACCTGATTTAACCCGTAGTCCTTCAGGTGATGGCTTCCATCGATCCGTCAGGGTTCCAGCTCTGTTGTGACGCTCCGTTATTTTGGTTTTGAGACGTGCTGAAAGGATTGGTGTGGCTGGGTGAAGGTTTAGAATACGTTAGATGAGAATTTACAGACTTTAATCTGACCCTGTGGCTTTGAGAGAGAAAAAAAGGACGTTTGCAGCAGTGATGGAGGGGAATAGGCTTGAAAAGGTGTCCGTTCTATCCCTATAAAACGTGGGCGGAATCCAGACGTTAAAACAGATTTTTCAACAATATAAAACAAATGTATTGAACTTGGGAATCAAGTAAAATGTATTGAAAATAAATGATTTTGTTCAAGTTTATCATGACATGAACAGAATCCTTCAGTGATTTGTATTTCCTGCAACTTTCTAGAGGTAAGGTGTGTGTGCGTGCAGTGTACGAGTCTACCACTTAATGTAGCCGTTAGCGATGATGCTAATGAAAAGTCTTCTGGTAGATTAAAAGTTCCCCTCTAACCTTCTCTGTTAAATGTTAACTACGAAGCTGCCTATGTTCACCTGGCAGAATGACGTCATGAATATTTTCATATGTCCAGTGGGTATTTGTTTTGCAAACTCTACCATCACGTGCGCTATTAAAAAACCCTAGCACAACAGCCTCTTGCTAGGTGTTGAATTGCCTAAACACGACTATTATAGTTATGAATGTTTTTTTTTTTTTTTAAAGATATAAACGTTTTCTTCCGCTTTGTCGCTTGTTGACAAAAAAATGACAATCATATCCATTTTAATCTCACTTTGTAACACAAAATGTGAAGAAATCCAAGGTCTGAATACTTTCACACTGTAGAACATCCAATGTTATTGTTACAGTAGCCTACCAAGAAAGGCATTGCTCCAGACCAAGCTCCCGTGCAGAAGCTCTATTTCCTTTTCCAACAGCCAGATCAATCGCCTTCAACTTGAAAGCTGCATCATATGCATTTCTCCGTGTCTTTGCCATGATGAGGGTGACAAAATGACTACCGTAATCAGAATGATGGGAAGTTTGAGAGCGCTCGATTTAATCTAAACAGTAAACAAAAAAAGTTGTTTGACCTTAACCCGTTCGGCAATTTCATTGGTCTAATGACTTCTTGCCGCCAAAAAAACTGAGCACGTCACAGAATGTGTATTTAAAAAAAATAAAAATGTTATTTGAAAGCGGGAAAAATCCATATATTAGCCGCGTCATTGTTTAAGCCGCGAGGTTCAAAGCCTGGGAAAAAAGTAGCAGCTTATAGTCCAGAAATTACGGTAATTTTTCCACCAAATGTTTAGACAGATTATTTCACTTATAATTCACTGTAACACAATTCCAGTGGGTCAGAAGTTAACTTAGTGTATGTAAACTGTGCCTTTAAACAGCTTGGAAAATTCCAGAAAATGACGTCATGGCTTTAGAAGCTTCTGATAGGCTAATTGACATCATTTGAGTCAATTGGAGGTGTACCTGTGGATGTATTTCAAGGTCTACCTTCAAACTCAGTACCTCTTTGCTTGACATCATGGGAAAATCTAAAGAAATCAGCCAAGACCTCAGAACAAAAATTGTAGACCTCCACAAGTCTGGTTCATCCCCGGTCTGTTATTCAGACTAACGCTGTTCTAAGGACCCCCTCCCCCCCGGTCTGTTATTCAGACTACCGCTGTTCTAAGGACACCCCCCCTGGTCTGTTATTCAGACTAATGCTGTTCTAAGGACCCCCCCCGGTCTGTTATTCAGACTACCGCTGTTCTAAGGACCCCCCCTGGTCTGTTATTCAGACTAACGCTGTTCTAAGGACCCCCTCCCCCCCGGTCTGTTATTCAGACTAACGCTGTTCTAAGGACCCGTCCCGTCCCCCCCTGGTCTGTTATTTCCCATGGTGCCCCATGGCTCCCTGGTATTAATCACCAACAGGGGGCCTCGTCCTCTCCTCTGTTCCAGCAGTGTGAGATTGTCTGTTGTCTTGACCTGCTTCTGCTCTTTATCAATGTGATTTATGAGGAACTCCATGACCTGTTGTCTTCCAGCTTGTTTCTCTTGTTTATTCACACTGTTGTCCTTTTTTATTTTCCCCTTTTTATCTTCCTCATCTCCGGTGTTTCTGCAACAGCAGAGCAGTAGGTCTCTGTCCTGTCATCTCTCTATGGTGGCTATTTTATTTTAGATTTTATGTCACCTTTATTTAACCAGGTAGGCCAGTGGAGAACAAGTCCTTTATTTAACCAGGTAGGCCAGTGGAGAACAAGTCCTTTATTTAACCAGGTAGGCCAGTGGAGAACAAGTCCTTTATTTAACCAGGTAGGCCAGTGGAGAACAAGTTCTCATTTACAACTGCGACCTGGCCAAGATAAAGCAAAGCAGTTCGACACAAACAAAAACACAGAGTTACACATGGAATAAACAAACATACAGTCATTAACACTATAGAAAAATCTATATACAGTGTGTGCAAATGAGGTAAGATAAGGGAGGTAAGGCAATAAATAGGCCGTAGTGGTGATGTAATTACAATATAGCAATTAAACACTGGAATGGTAGATGTGCAGAAGATGAATGTGCAAGTAGAGATACTGGGGTGCAAAGGAGCAAGATAAATAAATAAATACAGTAGGGGATGAGGTAGATGGGCTGTTTACAGATGGGCTGTTTACAGGTGCAGTGATCTGTGAGCTGCTCTGACAGCTGGTGCTTAAAGCTAGTGAGGGAGATAAGTGTTTCCAGTTTTAGAGATTTTTGTAGTTCATTCCAGTCATTGGCAGCAGAGAACTGGAAGGAGAGACGGCCAAAGTAGGAATTGGCTTTGGGGGGGTGACCAGAGAGATATACCTGCTGGAGCGCGTGCTGCGGGTGGGTGCTGCTATGGTGACCAGTGAGATATACCTGCTGGAGCGCGTGCTGCGGGTGGGTGCTGCTATGGTGACCAGTGAGATATACCTGCTGGAGCGCGTGCTACAGGTGGGTGCTGCTATGGTGACCAGTGAGATATACCTGCTGGAGCGCGTGCTACAGGTGGGTGCTGCTATGGTGACCAGTGAGATATACCTGCTGGAGCGCGTGCTACAGGTGAGTGCTGCTATGGTGACCAGTGAGATATACCTGCTGGAGCGCGTGCTGCGGGTGGGTGCTGCTATGGTGACCAGTGAGATATACCTGCTGGAGCGCGTGCTACAGGTGGCTGCTGCTATGGTGACCAGCGAGCTGACTAGGATTCTATATGGGAGCTTAATCTGCCACTTAAAAGGACACCTATTATTTGGTTCTTTGGCCAAATCTTCCAGAGAAGCCGTGCAAGACTGGTGGGATAACGTGTCCATGGGCAGTCAGAATTATACCCCTGAGTCCAGTGGAGACCAAGACTGGGGGATAACGTGTCCATGGACAGTCAGAATTATACCCCTGAGTCCAGTGGAGACCAAGACTGGGGGATAACGTGTCCATGGGCAGTCAGAATTATACCCCTGAGTCCAGTGGAGACCAAGACTGGGGGATAACGTGTCCATGGACAGTCAGAATTATACCCCTGAGTCCAGTGGAGACCAAGACTGGGGGATAACGTGTCCATGGGCAGTCAGAATTATACCCCTGAGTCCAGTGGAGACCAAGACTGGGGGATAACGTGTCCATGGACAGTCAGAATTATACCCCTGAGTCCAGTGGAGACCAAGACTGGGGGGATAACGTGTCCATGGGCAGTCAGAATTATACCCCTGAGTCCAGTGGAGACCAAGACTGGGGATAACGTGTCCATGGGCAGTCAGAATTATACCCCTGAGTCCAGTGGAGACCAAGACTGGGGGATAACGTGTCCATGGGCAGTCAGAATTATACCCCTGAGTCCAGTGGAGACCAAGACTGGGGGATAACGTGTCCATGGGCAGTCAGAATTATACCCCTGAGTCCAGTGGAGACCAAGACTGGGGGATAACGTGTCCATGGACAGTCAGAATTATACCCCTGAGTCCAGTGGAGACCAAGACTGGGGGATAACGTGTCCATGGACAGTCAGAATTATACCCCTGAGTCCAGTGGAGACCAAGACTGGGGGGATAACGTGTCCATGGACAGTCAGAATTATACCCCTGAGTCCAGTGGAGACCAAGACTGGGGGATAACGTGTCCATGGACAGTCAGAATTATACCCCTGAGTCCAGTGGAGACCAAGACTGGGGGATAACGTGTCCATGGACAGTCAGAATTATACCCCTGAGTCCAGTGGAGACCAAGACTGGGGGATAACGTGTCCATGGGCAGTCAGAATTATACCCCTGAGTCCAGTGGAGACCAAGACTGGGGGATAACGTGTCCATGGGCAGTCAGAATTATACCCCTGAGTCCAGTGGAGACCAAGACTGGGGGATAACGTGTCCATGGGCAGTCAGAATTATACCCCTGAGTCCAGTGGAGACCAAGACTGGGGGATAACGTGTCCATGGGCAGTCAGAATTATACCCCTGAGTCCAGTGGAGACCAAGACTGGGGGATAACGTGTCCATGGACAGTCAGAATTATACCCCTGAGTCCAGTGGAGACCAAGACTGGGGGATAACGTGTCCATGGACAGTCAGAATTATACCCCTGAGTCCAGTGGAGACCAAGACTGGGGGATAACGTGTCCATGGACAGTCAGAATTATACCCCTGAGTCCAGTGGAGACCAAGACTGGGGGATAACGTGTCCATGGACAGTCAGAATTATACCCCTGAGTCCAGTGGAGACCAAGACTGGGGGATAACGTGTCCATGGACAGTCAGAATTATACCCCTGAGTCCAGTGGAGACCAAGACTGGGGGATAACGTGTCCATGGACAGTCAGAATTATACCCCTGAGTCCAGTGGAGACCAAGACTGGGGGATAACGTGTCCATGGGCAGTCAGAATTATACCCCTGAGTCCAGTGGAGACCAAGACTGGGGGATAACGTGTCCATGGGCAGTCAGAATTATACCCCTGAGTCCAGTGGAGACCAAGACTGGGGGATAACGTGTCCATGGACAGTCAGAATTATACCCCTGAGTCCAGTGGAGACCAAGACTGGGGGATAACGTGTCCATGGGCAGTCAGAATTATACCCCTGAGTCCAGTGGAGACCAAGACTGGGGGATAACGTGTCCATGGGCAGTCAGAATTATACCCCTGAGTCCAGTGGAGACCAAGACTGGGGGATAACGTGTCCATGGGCAGTCAGAATTATACCCCTGAGTCCAGTGGAGACCAAGACTGGGGGATAACGTGTCCATGGGCAGTCAGAATTATACCCCTGAGTCCAGTGGAGACCAAGACTGGGGGATAACGTGTCCATGGGCAGTCAGAATTATACCCCTGAGTCCAGTGGAGACCAAGACTGGGGGATAACGTGTCCATGGACAGTCAGAATTATACCCCTGAGTCCAGTGGAGACCAAGACTGGGGGATAACGTGTCCATGGACAGTCAGAATTATACCCTGAGTCCAGTGGAGACCAAGACTGGGGGATAACGTGTCCATGGACAGTCAGAATTATACCCCTGAGTCCAGTGGAGACCAAGAGACTGGGGATAACGTGTCCATGGGCAGTCAGAATTATACCCCTGAGTCCAGTGGAGACCAAGACTGGGGGATAACGTGTCCATGGGCAGTCAGAATTATACCCCTGAGTCCAGTGGAGACCAAGACTGGGGGATAACGTGTCCATGGACAGTCAGAATTATACCCCTGAGTCCAGTGGAGACCAATAATCCGCTACAGTGTCGGGCTCAGTCCAGTTTCTGACAAATACTTTATCTTGCCCTTTTTCTGAAATCATCTCACATTCTCTCTCTCTCTCTCTCTCTCTCTCTCTCTCTCTCCTCCCTGTCTCTCTCTCTCTCTCTCTGTCTCTCTCTCCCTGTCTCTCTCTCTCTCTCTCTCTCTCTCTCTCTCTCTCTCTCTGTCTCTCCAGGTGGTCCTGAAGATGATCAAGCATTACCAGGAGGAGGGTCAGGGCAGTGAGGTGGTCCAGGGTGTCCTGCTGGGCCTGGTAGTGGAGGACAGGTTAGAGATCACCAACTGTTTCCCCTTCCCTCAGCACACTGAGGACGACGCTGACTTTGATGAAGGTACACGAGAGCACTGTGTTTGTGCTTGGAATTGGAAACCTACTGCTCTTCTCTCTCTCTCTGTGTGTGTGTGTGTGTGTCCTCTCAATGTTCAGTGTTTCTCATTATGTCTCCTGTGTGTCAGTCAGTACCTCATCAGAGATCATTCCTCTCTGACCGGAGCCCCTGCTGCTTCCTGTATCAAACCCTGTTTCTCTGGGCAGCTTGTTGGCACACAGTCAAACTGACTGACAGGCGTAGTCTGACACGAGGAAGGGAAAGGTCTCTCTAATCATGTCTCTCATTTGTCTCGCTAACAAGCTACTGTCCTGAATTCTGGGTAATAACCGAGCATGAAAGGTTGCTAAAGGTCGTTAGTATCAGAGGTCTGTCTGTAGTAGAGAATGGAGAACAGTAACTGAGATATCTAGTAGGTCTGTCTGTCTGTAGTAGTGAATGGAGAACAGTAACTGAGATATCTAGTAGGTCTGTCTGTCTGTAGTAGTGAATGGAGAACAGTAACTGAGATATCTAGTAGGTCTGTCTGTAGTAGAGAATGGAGAACAGTAACTGAGATATCTAGTAGGTCTGTCTGTCTGTAGTAGTGAATGGAGAACAGTAGCTGAGATATCTAGTAGGTCTGTCTGTAGTAGTGAATGGAGAACAGTAGCTGAGATATCTAGTAGGTCTGTCTGTAGTAGTGAATGGAGAACAGTAGCTGAGTTATCTAGTAGGTCTGTCTGTAGTAGAGAATGGAGAACAGTAGCTGAGATATCTAGTAGGTCTGTCTGTAGTAGTGAATGGAGAACAGTAGCTGAGATATCTAGTAGGTCTGTCTGTAGTAGAGAATGGAGAACAGTAACTGAGATATCTAGTAGGTCTGTAGTAGTGAATGGAGAACAGTAGCTGAGATATCTAGTAGGTCTGTCTGTAGTAGTGAATGGAGAACAGTAACTGAGATATCTAGTAGGTCTGTCTGTAGTAGAGAATGGAGAACAGTAACTGAGATATCTAGTAGGTCTGTCTGTAGTAGAGAATGGAGAACAGTAGCTGAGATATCTAGTAGGTCTGTCTGTCTGTAGTAGAGAATGGAGAACAGTAACTGAGATATCTAGTAGGTCTGTCTGTCTAGTAGAGAATGGAGAACAGTAGCTGAGATATCTAGTAGGTCTGTCTGTCTGTAGTAGTGAATGGAGAACAGTAGCTGAGATATCTAGTAGGTCTGTCTGTAGTAGAGAATGGAGAACAGTAACTGAGATATCTAGTAGGTCTGTCTGTAGTAGAGAATGGAGAACAGTAGCTGAGATATCTAGTAGGTCTGTCTGTAGTAGAGAATGGAGAACAGTAACTGAGATATCTAGTAGGTCTGTCTGTCTGTAGTAGAGAATGGAGAACAGTAGCTGAGATATCTAGTAGGTCTGTCTGTAGTAGAGAATGGAGAACAGTAGCTGAGTTATCTAGTAGGTCTGTCTGTAGTAGAGAATGGAGAACAGTAACTGAGATATCTAGTAGGTCTGTCTGTAGTAGAGAATGGAGAACAGTAACTGAGATATCTAGTAGGTCTGTCTGTAGTAGTGAATGTGGGCCACGTCCTGAATACTCCACCAGACCCGTCTCGGTAAACCACGTCCTGAATACTCCACCAGACCCGTCTCGGTAAACCACGTCCTGAATACTCCACCAGACCCGTCTCGGTAAACCACGTCCTGGATACTCCACCAGACCCGTCTCGGTGGGCCACGTCCTGGATACTCCACCAGACCCGTCTCGGTGGGCCACGTCCTGGATACTCCACCAGACCCGTCTCGGTGGGCCACGTCCTGGATACTCCACCAGACCCGTCTCGGTGGGCCACGTCCTGGATACTCTACCAGATCCGTCTCGGTGGGCCACGTCCTGGATACTCCACCAGACCCGTCTCGGTGGGCCACGTCCTGGATACTCCACCAGACCCGTCTCGGTAAACCACGTCCTGGATACTCACACTGATTGGGAAGTCATGTGTTCTAATAAGCCCAGTCACTGCACGACAGTGACCCATGACCCCCAACATATTTTGCCCTCTAGTGTACAAAACAGATTTAAATGAACAGACGGCATAGAAACAGGTCAAAGTGGTATAGGGCAGTAGAGGCGCTTGAAGATTTGTTTGTTTGTAGTCTTGGGTCTGCGAAAAATTTGACCTTTTTTTATATAAACTCATTTAATGCAATTCTATGTAATTATACATGACTGGAGACTTTTTTTAAATTTATACTCAAATGATTGGCTGCTTTGACACTGACAAATGGAGAATGTGAGATCATTAAAAGAACAACCTGGTCTTGAATCCATCAATAGCCGAGGTCGAGGTGGAAGAGAGAGAGACGTGGTACAATACGAGGAAATGATAGTCCTAAACAAGCTTTCCTGTTTCACCGACTCACCCAATGAGGTGCAGCTCACTCACAGGCGATGGCCAATGGGCTCGTGCCTAAAGCCCATCTCTCTTGTTTTAGTTTGGTAAACCAATACTATTCGCTCAATAGGTCTATTTGGAAGTTAATAAAATATTTTTTGTCGACTACGTACAGTCTTAGTCTCGGCAGGAGCCATTTGCTTTCCAAACTGTGTTATCCCGCGATTTGTATTAGAAATATAGCGAAAGGCTTTTTGTGTTGTTGCTGCATGCGGTTCACTGACAGATTTGTTAAGCGTTCCAGACTGTAGGCGATGCCTTGTGATTGGACTATACACAATCCACAGCTAGGCTATTAAAACAATAACTAGGCTATTGATCCTCCGTGGCTAAATTATAGACCTCCTCCTGGTGTAGTATTCTGAATTATAGACCTCCTCCTAGTGTAGTATTCTGAATTATAGACCTCCTAGTATAGTATTCTGAATTATAGACCTCCTCCTGGTGTAGTATTCTGAATTATAGACCTCCTCCTAGTGTAGTATTCTGAATTATAGACCTCCTCCTAGTGTAGTATTTATGAATTATAGACCTCCTCCTGGTGTAGTATTTATGAATTATAGACCTCCTCCTGGTGTAGTATTCTGAATTACAGACCTCCTCCTGGTGTAGTATTCTGAATTATAGACCTCCTCCTAGTGTAGTATTCTGAATTATAGACCTCCTCCTAGTGTAGTATTTATGAATTATAGACCTCCTCCTGGTGTAGTATTTATGAATTATAGACCTCCTCCTGGTGTAGTATTCTGAATTACAGACCTCCTCCTAGTGTAGTATTCTGAATTATAGACCTCCTCCTAGTGTAGTATTATGTTTTATAGACCTCCTGGTGTAGTATTTATGAATTATAGACCTCCTCCTAGTGTAGTGTTCTGAATTATAGACCTCCTCCTGGTATAGTATTCTGAATTATAGACCTCCTCCTGGTGTAGTATTATGAATTATAGACCTCCTCCTAGTGTAGTGTTCTGAATTATAGACCTCCTCCTGGTGTAGTATTCTGAATTATAGACCTCCTAGTGTAGTATTCTGAATTATAGACCTCCTCCTAGTGTAGTATTATGTTTTATAGACCTCCTGGTGTAGTATTTATGAATTATAGACCTCCTCCTGGTGTAGTATTCTGAATTATAGACCTCCTCCTGGTGTAGTATTTATGAATTATAGACCTCCTCCTGGTGTAGTATTTATGAATTATAGACCTCCTCCTGGTGTAGTATTCTGAATTACAGACCTCCTCCTGGTGTAGTATTCTGAATTATAGACCTCCTCCTGGTGTAGTATTTCTGAATTATAGACCTCCTCCTGGTGTAGTATTTATGAATTATAGACCTCCTCCTGGTGTAGTATTTATGAATTACAGACCTCCTCCTGGTGTAGTATTCTGAATTATAGACCTCCTCCTGGTGTAGTATTCTGAATTATAGACCTCCTCCTGGTGTAGTATTCTGAATTATAGACCTCCTCCTGGTGTAGTATTCTGAATTATAGACCTCCTCCTGGTGTAGTATTCTGAATTATAGACCTCCTCCCGGTGTAGTATTCTGAATTACAGACCACCTCCTGGTGTAGTATTCTGAATTATAGACCTCCTCCCGGTGTAGTATTCTGAATTACAGACCACCTCCTGGTGTATGGGGAGAGAGATGGGGCAGAGAGACAGAGGGTTATGGGGAGGGAGAGAGGGAGACAGAGAGGGTTATGGGGAGGGAGAGAGGGAGACAGAGAGGGTTATGGGGAGGGAGATGGGGCAGAGAGACAGAGGGTTATGGGGAGGGAGAGAGGGAGACAGAGAGGGTTATGGGGAGGGAGAGAGGGAGACAAAGAGGTTATGGGGAGGGAGAGAGGGAGACAGACTGGGGAGGGAGACGGGGTAGAGAGACAGACTGGGGAGAGAGAGACACAGAGAGGGTTATGGGGAGGGAGATGGGGTAGAGAGACAGACTGTGTTATGGGGAGAGAGATGGGGTAGAGAGAGAGAGGGAGACAGAGAGGGTTATGGGGAGGGAGATGGGGTCTCTGACTCTGATAAACAACCAAGTCACATGGAATTCTAAAGGACGTCTCCTGCAGTTGGAACCCAGCCAGGGAACCCAGCCAGGGAACCCAGTTCTACCCAACCATCCCTCTCTATAGAGGTTTAATTAAGGAATGGAAATATTTTAACCAGATTTGAGTAAAGAGAGCGAGGGGGGGAGAGGAAGACTGAGAGGGGGAGACAGAAAGTGAGGGAGAAAGAGAGAGAGGAAAATAGTGAGATGGAGGAAACAGGCAGAGTGAAATATCCTGTTGGCATTTGTTTTAATTGGCCAAATGAATGCACTTAAATGACCAAATGTACTTTATGGCACTGCAGTGAAGCCATCCCAAAACAAGGCCAGTATTTATATGGGGGAGCAGTAATTATGGAGGAGGGTGGAGAGGAATACTTACTGGAGGAACCCTGCTCTTACGGAGGGGCCCCGTCTCCTCTGTAGCCCTTAACACGGAGGGGCCCCGTCTCCTCTGTAGCCCTTAACACGGAGGGGCCCCGTCTCCTCTGTAGCCCTTAACACGGAGGGGGCCCCGTCTCCTCTGTAGCCCTTAACACGGAGGGGGCCCCGTCTCCTCTGTAGCCCTTAACACGGAGGGGGCCCCGTCTCCTCTGTAGCCCTTAACACGGAGGGGGCCCATCTCCTCTGTAGCCCTTAACACGGAGGGGGCCCATCTCCTCTGTAGCCCTTAACACGGAGGGGGCCCCATCTCCTCTGTAGCCCTTAACACGGAGGGGGCCCCATCTCCTCTGTAGCCCTTAACACAGAGGGGCCCCATCTCCTCTGTAGCCCTTAACACGGAGGGGCCCCATCTCCTCTGTAGCCCTTAACACGGAGGGGCCCCGTCTCCTCTGTAGCCCTTAACACGGAGGGGGCCCCGTCTCCTCTGTAGCCCTTAACACGGAGGGGGCCCCGTCTCCTCTGTAGCCCTTAACACGGAGGGGCCCCATCTCCTCTGTAGCCCTTAACACGGAGGGGCCCCGTCTCCTCTGTAGCCCTTAACACGGAGGGGGCCCCGTCTCCTCTGTAGCCCTTAACACGGAGGGGGCCCCGTCTCCTCTGTAGCCCTTAACACGGAGGGGGCCCCGTCTCCTCTGTAGCCCTTAACACGGAGGGTGCCCCGTCTCCTCTGTAGCCCTTAACACGGAGGGTGCCCCGTCTCCTCTGTAGCCCTTAACACGGAGGGGCCCCGTCTCCTCTGTAGCCCTTAACACGGAGGGGCCCCGTCTCCTCTGTAGCCCTTAACACGGAGGGGGCCCCGTCTCCTCTGTAGCCCTTAACACGGAGGGGGCCCCGTCTCCTCTGTAGCCCTTAACACGGAGGGGGCCCCGTCTCCTCTGTAGCCCTTAACCCCGTCTCCTCTGTAGCCCTTAACACGGAGGGGCCCATCTCCTCTGTAGCCCTTAACACGGAGGGGGCCCCATCTCCTCTCTCTGTCCCCGGCTCCAATAGGCTGCCTCATCTGTCTGTCCCCGACTCCGATAGGCCGCCTCCTCTGTCCCTTACTAATTCCATTCCTTCAGCTTATTGGCAGGCAGAGGCAGTACTGATTGTTTGTGTGTGTATTGAACTGCACAGCGTTTGTTACAATGTAGCTCTGTTTGACTGAAATGGCTGCATCGTAGGTCACAAGACTGCAGAGACAGATGGATCACAGGGATGTTCTTCTATCTAGCCTCTACAGTATAATGTGAGGGTTCTATCTAGCCTCTACAGTATAATGTGGGGGTTCTATCTAGCCTCTACACCGCTACAGTATAATGTGAGGGTTCTATCTAGCCTCTACAGTATAATGTGAGGGTTCTATCTAGCCGCTACAGTATAATGTGAGGGTTCTATCTAGCCTCTACAGTATAATGTGAGGGTTCTATCTAGCCTCTACAGTATAATGTGAGGGTTCTATCTAGCCTCTACAGTATAATGTGAGGGTTCTATCTAGCCTCTACAGTGTATTGTGGGGGTTCTATCTAGCCTCTACACCACGACAGTATTATGTGAGGGTTCTATCTAGCCTCTACAGTATAATGTGAGGGTTCTATCTAGCCTCAACACCACTACAGTATTATGTGAGGGTTCTATCTAGCCTCTACAGTATAATGTGAGGGTTCTATCTAGCCGCTACAGTATAATGTGAGGGTTCTATCTAGCCTCTACAGTATAATGTGAGGGTTCTATCTAGCCTCTACAGTATAATGTGAGGGTTCTATCTAGCCTCTACAGTGTATTGTGGGGGTTCTATCTAGCCTCTACACCACGACAGTATTATGTGAGGGTTCTATCTAGCCTCTACAGTATAATGTGAGGGTTCTATCTAGCCTCAACACCACTACAGTATTATGTGAGGGTTCTATCTAGCCGCTACAGTATAATGTGAGGGTTCTATCTAGCCTCTACAGTATAATGTGAGGGTTCTATCTAGCCTCTACAGTATAATGTCAGGGTTCTATCTAGCCTCTACAGTATGTCAGGGTTCTATCTAGCCTCTACAGTATAATGTGGGGGTTCTATCTAGCCTCTACAGTATAATGTGAGGGTTCTATCTAGCCTCTACAGTATAATGTGAGGGTTCTATCTAGCCTCTACAGTATAATGTGAGGGTTCTATCTAGCCTCTACACCACGACAGTATAATGTGAGGGTTCTATCTAGCCTCTACAGTATAATGTGGGGGTTCTATCTAGCCGCTACAGTATAATGTGGGGGTTCTATCTAGCCGCTACAGTATAATGTGGGGGTTCTATCTAGCCGCTACAGTATAATGTGAGGGTTCTATCTAGCCGCTACAGTATAATGTGAGGGTTCTATCTAGCCTCTACAGTATAATGTGAGGGTTCTATCTAGCCTCTACACCACGACAGTATAATGTGAGGGTTCTATCTAGCCTCTACAGTATAATGTGAGGGTTCTATCTAGCCTCTACACCGCTACAGTATAATGTGGGGGTTCTATCTAGCCTCTGCAGTATAATGTGAGGGTTCTATCTAGCCTCTACACCGCTACAGTATAATGTGAGGGTTCTATCTAGCCTCTGCAGTATAATGTGAGGGTTCTATCTAGCCTCTACAGTGTATTGTGGGGGTTCTATCTAGCCTCTATACCACTACAGTATAATGTGAGGGTTCTATCTAGCCTCTACAGTATAATGTGAGGGTTCTATCTAGCCGCTACAGTATAATGTGAGGGTTCTATCTAGCCTCTACAGTATAATGTGAGGGTTCTATCTAGCCTCTACAGTATAATGTGAGGGTTCTATCTAGCCTCTACAGTATAATGTGAGGGTTCTATCTAGCCTCTACAGTATAATGTGAGGGTTCTATCTAGCCTCTACAGTATAATGTGAGGGTTCTATCTAGCCTCTACAGTATAATGTGAGGGTTCTATCTAGCCTCTACAGTATAATGTGAGGGTTCTATCTAGGCTCTACAGTATAATGTGAGGGTTCTATCTAGCCTCTACAGTATAATGTGAGGGTTCTATCTAGGCTCTACAGTATAATGTGAGGGTTCTATCTAGCCTCTACACCGCTACAGTATAATGTGAGGGTTCAGTGTAGTTGACAGCTATAATTCAGGACAGATGATTCTGGCAGGGAAACATGAATAATAACTGAATGTAACCAGCTTGATTAGATCACTGCTGACTGCTGGTTCACAGGTTTGCCCTCTCCCTCCATCTCTCTCTCTCTGCAGCGGTAATTGTGGAGCCTGGAGGCACACAAACACACACACACACACACGGGGATGCACAGAAGAGCAAGCGCACACACCTCTCTCTCTCTCTCTCTCTTTTCAGGGTGTTTATTTTAAGTCAAGGGATTAGTTTGCTCAGACATGATCTCTTCAACTGTTCTACCCATTTTCTTGCTCTCTCCTTTCTCTCTCTCTCTCGCTCTCCTCTCTCTCCCACAATTCAGTATCCAATATGCATTAACTTCATTCTCCTTTCGTAATGTATCAGCCTTCCTTCCAGAGTTACACATCCATTAGATCATTGATTCAGTTTTGTTTTCTCTCTCTGAGCTTCGCTAATTCAAATCATTTGTCCTTCAAAAAGATGTCAACTTGAGAAGCTGCTATTTTGTATTGGAACACCGGCCGCATGTCACCGAAGTGTCCGGAACGGTCCCAAGCCAGCCAATCCAACCTCCTTCTGAGGCTGGTTACCAGACCTGGGTTTAAATAGTATTTGAAATCATTTCAAATATTTTAGCTGTGCTTGATTGAGCTTGGCTGGCGCCATGGACCTAATAGAGTAGTTTCTGAACTGGGATCCTGGCCTTTCTGACTCTCCAGGCAGGCTCAAACAAAAACTAAAAGTATTTGAACACAGGGCTGCTGGCTTGCTAGTCCCAGTTTGAAATGTAATCCATAAATCAGGTGCCGTGGCTGCTTGCCGTGGCTGCTTGCCGTGGCTGCTTGCCGTGGCTGCTTGCCGTGGCTGCTTGCCGTGGCTGCTTGCCGGGGCTGCTTGCCGGGGCTGCTTGCCGTGCCGGGGCTGCTTGCCGTGCCGGGGCTGCTTGCCGTGCCGTGGCTGCTTGCCGTGCCGTGGCTGCTTGCCGTGCCGTGGCTGCTTGCCGTGCCGTGGCTGCTTGCCGTGGCTGCTTGCCGTGGCTGCTTGCCGTGGCTGCTTGCCGTGGCTGCTTGCCGTGGCTGCTTGCCGTGCCGTGGCTGCTTGCCGTGCCGTGGCTGCTTGCCGTGCCGTGGCTGCTTGCCGTGGCTGCTTGCCGTGGCTGCTTGCCGTGCCGTGGCTGCTTGCCGTGCCTGCTTGCCGTGGCTGCTTGCCGTGGCTGCTTGCCGTGGCTGCTTGCCGTGGCTGCTTGCCGTGGCTGCTTGCCGTGCCGTGGCTGCTTGCCGGGGCTGCTTGCCGGGGCTGCTTGCCGTGGCTGCTTGCTTGTGTAATATGACCAACCCGCTACATGTTAGTCATACTGTGGAGTCTTTATTCAATAAAGGAATTCTGTTCTTCAATAGACAGGAAGAGAAAGCAGGAACACCATCACAAGGACACCGTCGGTCAGAGAGACAGAGATGGAGAGAGAGAGAGCTAGAGATGGACACAGAGAGAGAGACCAAGGGAGAGATGGGGACAGGGGGAGAGACGGGGGAGGAGAAGGAGCTAGAGAGACGGGGGAGGAGAGGGAGCTAGAGAGACGGGGGGAGGAGAGGGAGCTAGAGAGACGGGGGAGGAGAGGGAGCTAGAGAGACGGGGGAGGAGAGGGAGCTAGAGAGACGGGGGAGGAGAGGGAGCTAGAGAGACGGGGAGGAGAGGGAGCTAGAGAGACGGGGAGGAGAGGGAGCTAGAGAGACGGAGGAGGAGAGGGAGCTAGAGAGACGGGGAGGAGAGGGAGCTAGAGAGACGGGGAGGAGAGGGAGCTAGAGAGACGGGGGAGGAGAGGGAACTAGAGAGACGGGGGAGGAGAGGGAGCTAGAGAGACGGGGGAGAGAGAGAGAGCTAGAGAGACGGGGGGAGGAGAGAGAGCTAGAGAGACGGGGGAGGAGAGGGAACTAGAGAGACGGGGGAGGAGAGGGAGCTAGAGAGACGGGGGAGAGAGAGAGCTAGAGAGACGGGGGAGGAGAGGGAGCTAGAGAGACGGGGGAGGAGAGGGAGCTAGAGAGACGGGGGAGGAGAGGGAGCTAGAGAGACGGGGGGAGGAGAGGGAGCTAGAGAGACGGGGGGAGGAGAGGGAACTAGAGAGACGGGGGAGGAGAGGGAGCTAGAGAGACGGGGGAGGAGAGGGAACTAGAGAGACGGGGGGAGGAGAGGGAACTAGAGAGACGGGGGAGGAGAGGGAGCTAGAGAGACGGGGGGAGGAGAGGGAGCTAGAGAGACGGGGGAGGAGAGGGAGCTAGAGAGACGGGGGAGGAGAGGGAGCTAGAGAGACGGGGGGAGGAGAGAGAGCTAGAGAGACGGGGAGGAGAGGGAGCTAGAGAGACGGGGGAGAGAGGGAGCTAGAGAGACGGGGGAGAGAGGGAGCTAGAGAGACGGGGGGAGGAGAGGGAGCTAGAGAGACGGGGGGAGGAGAGGGAGCTAGAGAGACGGGGGAGGAGAGGGAGCTAGAGAGACGGGGGAGGAGAGGGAGCTAGAGAGACGGGGGAGGAGAGGGAGCTAGAGAGACGGGGGAGGAGAGGGAGCTAGAGAGACGGGGGAGGAGAGGGAGCTAGAGAGACGGGGGAGGAGAGGGAGCTAGAGAGACGGGGGAGGGAGAGAGAGCTAGAGAGACGGGGGAGGAGAGGGAGCTAGAGAGACGGAGGAGGAGAGGGAGCTAGAGAGACGGGGAGGAGAGGGAGCTAGAGAGACGGGGGAGGAGAGGGAGCTAGAGAGACGGGGGAGAGAGAGAGAGCTAGAGAGACGGGGGAGGAGAGGGAGCTAGAGAGACGGGGAGGAGAGGGAGCTAGAGAGACGGGGAGGAGAGGGAGCTAGAGAGACGGGGGAGGAGAGGGAGCTAGAGAGACGGGGAGGAGAGGGAGCTAGAGAGACGGGGGAGAGAGAGAGAGCTAGAGAGACGGGGGAGGAGAGGGAGCTAGAGAGACGGGGGAGGAGAGGGAGCTAGAGAGACGGGGGAGAGAGAGCCAGGGGGAGAGCTGTTCAGCAGCATCCATATGTCTGTAGCGTGGTGATAAATGTACTGCTGGAGGTAAAGGAACGTGGAGGTGTTATGCTGGGTGTTGGTGAGGGTTCCTCTGGTTCTACTGCTGGAAGTAAAGGAACGTGGAGGTGTTGTTATGCTGGGTGTTGGTGAGGGTTCCTCTGGTTCTACTGCTGGAAGTAAAGGAACGTGGAGGTGTTGTTATGCTGGGTGTTGGTGAGGGTTCCTCTGGTTCTACTGCTGGAAGTAAAGGAACGTGGAGGTGTTATGCTGGGTGTTGGTGAGGGTTCCTCTGGTTCTACTGCTGGAAGTAAAGGAACGTGGAGGTGTTGTTATGCTGGGTGTTGGTGAGGGTTCCTCTGGTTCTACTGCTGGAGGTAAAGGAACATGGTGGTGTTGTTATGCTGGGTGTTGGTGAGGGTTCCTCTGGTTCTACTGCTGGAAGTAAAGGAACGTGGAGGTGTTGTTATGCTGGGTGTTGGTGAGGGTTCCTCTGGTTCTACTGCTGGAAGTAAAGGAACGTGGAGGTGTTGTTATGCTGGGTGTTGGTGAGGGTTCCTCTGGTTCTACTGCTGGAGGTAAAGGAACGTGGAGGTGTTATGCTGGGTGTTGGTGAGGGTTCCTCTGGTTCTACTGCTGGAGGTAAAGGAACGTGGAGGTGTTATGCTGGGTGTTGGTGAGGGTTCCTCTGGTTCTACTGCTGGAGGTAAAGGAACGTGGAGGTTTTGTTATGCTGGGTGTTGGTGAGGGTTCCTCTGGTTCTACTGCTGGAAGTACAGGAACGTGGAGGTGTTATGCTGGGTGTTGGTGAGGGTTCCTCTGGTTCTACTGCTGGAGGTAAAGGAACGTGGAGGTGTTATGCTGGGTGTTGGTGAGGGTTCCTCTGGTTCTACTGCTGGAAGTAAAGGAACGTGGAGGTGTTGTTATGCTGGGTGTTGGTGAGGGTTCCTCTGGTTCTACTGCTGGAAGTAAAGGAACGTGGAGGTGTTATGCTGGGTGTTGGTGAGGGTTCCTCTGGTTCTACTGCTGGAAGTAAAGGAACGTGGAGGTGTTGTTATGCTGGGTGTTGGTGAGGGTTCCTCTGGTTCTACTGCTGGAGGTAAAGGAACATGGTGGTGTTGTTATGCTGGGTGTTGGTGAGGGTTCCTCTGGTTCTACTGCTGGAAGTAAAGGAACGTGGAGGTGTTGTTATGCTGGGTGTTGGTGAGGGTTCCTCTGGTTCTACTGCTGGAGGTAAAGGAACGTGGAGGTGTTATGCTGGGTGTTGGTGAGGGTTCCTCTGGTTCTACTGCTGGAGGTAAAGGAACGTGGAGGTGTTGTTATGCTGGGTGTTGGTGAGGGTTCCTCTGGTTCTACTGCTGGAAGTACAGGAACGTGGAGGTGTTGTTATGCTGGGTGTTGGTGAGGGTTCCTCTGGTTCTACTGGGCTCAGTGGCTCCTCCTCTGTTCCACCTGGTTTCTCTGATTGGCTGTAATTCATCTTCGTTAAGCAAGGCTCTGTGGAGAGCTGCCACCCTGTCTGCTGCAGGGGTGCTGAGACACACACACACACACACTGAACACACACTGAACACACACACACACACACACACTGAACACACACACACTGAACACACACACTGATACGGAAACACACACACACTGAACACACTTATACGGAAATACACACGCTGCAACATGCAACACACTATTACACACACTGAACACACACACACACACTCACTGCAACATGCATAGTACACACACACACACACACACACACACACTGCTCAGTGATGGATATCCTGCCTTGTGCTGTCATCGCAAATGTCCCCTATTCCCTCCATAGTGCACTACTGTTGACCAGGACCTCTAGGAAAACCCACAGGGGTCTGACTCAAAACAACTGTTGACCAGCAGTGGGCTGTGACTGACTGGCGCCCTGGCCCCGGCCCTGGTCACCTCCCTGGTCACGGCCCTGGTCACGGCCCTGGCCCCGGCCCTGGTCACCTCCCTGGTCACCTCCCTGGTCACCTCCCTGGCCCCGGCCCTGGTCACCTCCCTGGTCACGGCCCTGGTCACGGCCCTGGCCCCGGCCCTGGTCACCTCCCTGGTCACGGCCCTGGTCACGGCCCTGGTCACGGCCCTGGTCACCTCCCTGGCCCTGGCCACGGCCCTGGTCACGGCCCTGGACACCTCCCTGGTCACGGCCCTGGTCACGGCCCTGGTCACCTCCCTGGCCACGGCCCTGGTCACGGCCCTGGTCACGGCCCTGGTCACGGCCCTGGTCACGGCCCTGGTCACGGCCCTGGTCACCTCCCTGGTCACGGCCCTGGTCACGGCCCTGGTCACCTCCCTGGTCACGGCCCTGGTGACCTCCCTGGTCACGGCCCTGGTCACGGCCCTGGTCACGGCCCTGGTCCGGCCTGGTCACCTCCCTGGTCACCTCCCTGGTCACCTCCCTGGTCACCTCCCTGGTCACGGCCCTGGTCACGGCCCTGGTCACCTCCCTGGTCACGGCCCTGGTCACCTCCCTGGTCACGGCCCTGGTCACCTCCCTGGTCACCTCCCTGGTCACCTCCCTGGTCACGGCCCTGGTCACGGCCCTGGTCACGGCCCTGGTCACCTCCCTGGTCACGGCCCTGGTCACCTCCCTGGTCACCTCCCTGGTCACCTCCCTGGTCACCTCCCTGGTCACGGCCCTGGTCACCTCCCTGGTCACGGCCCTGGTCACCTCCCTGGTCACGGCCCTGGTCACCTCCCTGGTCACGGCCCTGGTCACGGCCCTGGTCACCTCCCTGGTCACCTCCCTGGTCACCTCCCTGGTCACGGCCCTGGTCACGGCCCTGGTCACGGCCCTGGTCACCTCCCTGGCCCTTGTCACGGCCCTGGTCACCTCCCTGGTCACGGCCCTGGTCACCTCCCTGGTCACGGCCCTGGTCACCTCCCTGGTCACGGCCTTTTCTCAGCAGCAGGTTCCTGGTTAGAAAGAGGTGGTTTGAGAATCAGACTTCCTGTTGTCATGGTCTATAGTGATGGTTACATATTAACATTAGGACATTTATAAAGAATTAACTTCCTGTTGTCGTGGTCTGTAGTGATGATGAATGTTAACATTAGGACATTTATAAAGAATTAACTTCCTGTTGTCGTGTTCTGTAGTGATGATGAATGTTAACATTAGGACATTTATAAAGAATGAACTTCCTGTTGTCATGGTCTATAGTGATGGTTACATATTAACATTAGGACATTTATAAAGAATTAACTTCCTGTTGTCATGGTCTGTAGTGATGGTTACATATTAACATTAGGACATTTATAAAGAATTAACTTCCTGTTGTCGTGTTCTGTAGTGATGATGAATGTTAACATTAGGACATTTATAAAGAATGAACTTCCTGTTGTCGTGTTCTGTAGTGATGATGAATGTTAACATTAGGACATTTATAAAGAATTAACTTCCTGTTGTCATGGTCTGTAGTGATGATGTGTGTTTGGAGGTATTATTTGGAGGTATTTCTCTCCATCTCTGCTCGTCTTTACTCACTCAGGCGTCTACATGAGTCTGTCACTTTCTGACAATGTAAATAGTCCCCCCTTTGTTTTTAGACTGCTGCTACTCGCTGTTTATTATCTATGTACAGTCACCGGTACCCCCTGTATATAGCCTCCACATTGACTCTGTACCGGTACCCCCTGTATATAGCCTCCACATTGACTCTGTACCGGTACCACCTGTATATAGCCTCCACATTGACTCTGTACCGGTACCCCCCTGTATATAGCCTCCACATTGACTCTGTACCGGTACCCCCTGTATATAGCCTCCACATTGACTCTGTACCGGTACCCCCTGTATATAGCTTCCACATTGACTCTGTACCGGTACCCCCTGTATATAGCCTCCACATTGACTCTGTACCGGTACCCCCTGTATATAGCCTCCACATTGACTCTGTACCGGTACCCCCTGTATATAGCCTCCACATTGACTCTGTACCGGTACCCCCTGTATATAGCTTCCACATTGACTCTGTACCGGTACCCCCTGTATATAGCCTCCACATTGACTCTGTACCGGTACCCCCTGTATATAGCCTCCACATTGACTCTGTACCGGTACCCCCTGTATATAGCCTCCACATTGACTCTGTACCGGTACCCCCTGTATATAGCCTCCACATTGACTCTGTACCGGTACCCCCTGTATATAGCCTCCACATTGACTCTGTACCGGTACCCCCTGTATATAGCCTCCACATTGACTCTGTACCGGTACCCCCAGTATATAGCCTCCACATTGACTCGGTACCGGTACCCCCTGTATATAGCCTCCACATTGACTCTGTAATGGTACCCCCTGTATATAGCCTCCACATTGACTCTGTACCGGTACCCCCTGTATATAGCCTCCACATTGACTCTGTACCGGTACCCCCAGTATATAGCCTCCACATTGACTCGGTACCGGTACCCCCTGTATATAGCCTCCACATTGACTCTGTACCGTAACACCCTGTATATAGCCTCCACATTGACTCTATACCGTAACACCCTGTATATAGCCTCCACATTGACTCTATACCGGTACCCCCTGTATATAACCTCCACATTGACTCTGTACCGGTACCCCCTGTATATAGCCTCCACATTGACTCTGTACCGTAATACCCTGTATATAGCCTCCACATTGACTCTGTACCGTAATACCCTGTATATAGCCTCCACATTGACTCTATACCGGTACCCCCTGTATATAACCTCCACATTGACTCTGTACCGGTACCCCCTGTATATAGCCTCCACATTGACTCTGTACCGTAATACCCTGTATATAGCCTCCACATTGACTCTGTACCGTAATACCCTGTATATAGCCTCCACATTGACTCTGTACCGGTACCCCCTGTATATAGCCTCCACATTGACTCTGTACCGGCATGTGACAAATAAAATTAGTTTTGGTTTGAGAATGTAGCGATGCCATTGTCTATGTGACATTGAATATCTAGAAGTTTGACCGTTTTTATAAGGAAATGCGTAATAATGTAAATATTTCTCTCTTTCTCTGCTTGTCTTTAGACTCAGGTAGTCCGTCTGTCGCAGCACCTTTCCCTTTGAATCTTTCCAGTTGAATGAGAATCACTGAGCGTGTAACTGCCTCCTCACAGACCTCGTTATAGAGCACAGGCTTTTAAAGGAGCCATTACCCATAGTCCTCTCTGCTCTCCCATGGAATGTTATTGAAGACATTTCCATCATCACTCCCACTTAAACCTCATCTCTTTCCGTGGGGGGGGGGGTGTGTGTGGGGGGGGTGTGTGTGTGTGGGGGGGGGGGGGGGGTGTTTGCACCGACCACTTTCCTGTATGACTGACATTCACCTGCTCCATACGTACGGTACGATGAGGATTTGACTGCTCCATACGTACGGTACGATGAGGATTTGACTAGACCACCTGCTCCATACGTACGGTACGATGAGGATTTGACTAGACCGTTAACCTGCTCCATACGTACGGTACGATGAGGATTTGACTAGACCGTTCACCTGCTCCATACGTACGGTACGATGAGGATTTGACTGCTCCATACGTACGGTACGATGAGGATTTGACTAGACCACCTGCTCCATACGTACGGTACGATGAGGATTTGACTAGACCACCTGCTCCATACGTACGGTACGATGAGGATTTGACTAGACCACCTGCTCCATACGTACGGTACGATGAGGATTTGACTAGACCACCTGCTCCATACGTACGGTACCATGAGGATTTGACTAGACCACCTGCTCCATACGTACGGTACGATGCGGATTTGACTGCTCCATACGTACGGTACGATGAGGATTTGACTAGACCACCTGCTCCATACGTACGGTACGATGAGGATTTGACTGCTCCATACGTACGGTACGATGAGGATTTGACTAGACCACCTGCTCCATACGTACGGTACGATGAGGATTTGACTGCTCCATACGTACGGTACGATGAGGATTTGACTAGACCACCTGCTCCATACGTACGGTACGATGAGGATTTGACTGCTCCATACGTACGGTACGATGAGGATTTGACTAGACCACCTGCTCCATACGTACGGTACGATGAGGATTTGACTAGACCGCCTGCTCCATACGTACGGTACGATGAGGATTTGACTAGACCGCCTGCTCCATACGTACGGTACGATGAGGATTTGACTAGACCACCTGCTCCATACGTACGGTACGATGAGGATTTGACTGCTCCATACGTACGGTACGATGAGGATTTGACTAGACCACCTGCTCCATACGTACGGTACGATGAGGATTTGACTGCTCCATATGTACGGTACGATGAGGATTTGACTAGACCACCTGCTCCATACGTACGGTACGATGAGGATTTGACTAGACCACCTGCTCCATACGTACGGTACGATGAGGATTTGACTAGACCACCTGCTCCATACGTACGGTACGATGAGGATTTGACTAGACCACCTGCTCCATACGTACGGTACGATGAGGATTTGACTGCTCCATACGTACGGTACGATGAGGATTTGACTAGACCACCTGCTCCATACGTACGGTACAATGAGGATTTGACTGCTCCATACGTACGGTACGATGAGGATTTGACTAGACCACCTGCTCCATACGTACGGTACGATGAGGATTTGACTAGACCACCTGCTCCATACGTACGGTACGATGAGGATTTGACTAGACCACCTGCTCCATACGTACGGTACGATGAGGATTTGACTAGACCACCTGCTCCATACGTACGGTACCATGAGGATTTGACTGCTCCATACGTACGGTACGATGAGGATTTGACTAGACCGACAGTCTAAACATCTGGTTGGGTTTGAAATATCCCCCCTAGACCACATCATCAAGGTGTCTCATTCATATGCGGGGTAGGAACCGTAGGGACATAGAAGGGTGGTGGGGGGGTGTAGGAGGCCCTTGCTTTTGGGTCCTTGCAGACACACAACACAATCACCAAAGCAAATGGGAATCAACAGCAAACTCGTTCCCCATCTCCCCTCGTTCCCCATCCCCCCTCGTTCCCCATCGCCCCTCGTTCCCCATCCCCCCTCGTTCCCCATCGCCCCTCGTTCCCCATCTCCCCCGACTGACTGATTGATAGCAGAACCAACCGGTCTAAAGAAATGACTGAAGAATAGTTAATGTGCGTCCCAGATGGCGGACTATTCCCTATATAGTGCACTACTTTTGTTTAAAACTAGTGCACTATATAGGGAATAGGGTGCCGTTTGGGCACGTATGCTAGGAGAGGAGGAGAGGAGGGGAGGGGAGGGGAGAGGAGAGGTGAGGTGAAGCGGCTGGGTCACATTGTCGCCGTGATTATATAATAGAATTGGCTATTCTCTGGGATAAGGAAGCTTCTAGACCACAGTATTATCTCTCTGGTTGGATTGGAGCTGCTGGTAGAGTGTGTGTGTGTGTGTGTGTGTGTGTGTGTGTGTGTGTGTGTGTGTGTGTGTGTGTGTGTGTGTGTGTGTATAGCAGGAGCATTGTGGTTCACAGATGGGAAGTGGGAGGAGCATTGTGGATCAGAGATGGGAAGTAGGAGGAGCATTGTGGATCAGAGATGGGAAGTAGGAGGAGCATTGTGGATCAGACATGGGAAGTAGGAGGAGCATTGTGGATCAGAGATGGGAAGTAGGAGGAGCATTGTGGATCAGAGATGGGAAGTAGGAGGAGCATTGCGGTTCAGAGATGGGAAGTAGGAGGAGCATTGTGGTTCAGAGATGGGAAGTAGGAGGAGCATTGCGATTCAGAGATGGGAAGTAGGAGGAGCATTGTGGTTCAGAGATGGGAAGTAGGAGGAGCATTTCAAGCAGGAAACAGGCAGAATGGCAGACAGCACCTGGAAACCAACCGGACTCTGAGCTCGGCTAGAGCGACGCTTCCTTGAACTGCACCCTATTCCCTATATAGTACACTACTGTTAACACTAGCCCTGTGTACGGAATAGGGGACCATTTGGAACACATCTGTTGATATCTGACTCGCTCTATACACTGATTCTCTTCCACTTGTTGGTTCTAGTGTGTTTAGCAGAAATACCAGTTATTATGACCTACTTAACCAAACGTGAGAGAAATGTACATTAAGTTGCAGTGGAGAGGAGAGCTACGTTTAGTTTGGCTATAAACATACATGTTTATTTGGCTGAAGAGTGTTTGAGTCTAGTACTACGAGTCTGCCTTATGAATAAACATGTTTATCAGACTACCAGTCTGCCTTATGAATAAACACATTTATTAGACTACCAGTCTGCCTTATGAATAAACATGTTTATTAGACTACCAGTCTGCCTTATGAAAATACATGTTTATTAGACTACCAGTCTGCCTTATGAATAAACATGTTTATTAGACTACCAGTCTGCCTTATGAATAAACACATTTATTAGACTACCAGTCTGCCTTATGAATAAACATGTTTATTAGACTACCAGTCTGCCTTATGAAAATACATGTTTATTAGACTACCAGTCTGCCTTATGAATAAACATGTTTATTAGACTACCAGTCTGCCTTATGAATAAACACATTTATTAGACTACCAGTCTGCCTTATGAATAAACATGTTTATTAGACTACCAGTCTGCCTTATGAATAAACATGTTTATCAGACTACCAGTCTGCCTTATGAATAAACAAGTTTCTTAGACTACCAGTCTGCCTTATGAATAAACACGTTTATTAGACTACCAGTCTGCCTTATGAATAAACACGTTTCTTAGACTACCAGTCTGCCTTATGAATAAACATGTTTATTAGACTACCAGTCTGCCTTATGAATAAACACGTTTATTAGACTACCAGTCTGCCTTATGAATAAACATGTTTATTAGACTACCAGTCTGCCTTATGAAAATACATGTTTATTAGACTACCAGTCTGCCTTATGAATAAACACGTTTATTAGACTACCAGTCTGCCTTATGAAAATACATGTTTATTAGACTACCAGTCTGCCTTATGAGTAAACACGTTTATTAGACTACCAGTCTGCCTTATGAAAATACATGTTTATTAGACTACCAGTCTGCCTTATGAATAAACACGTGGGGGGGGGAATGAAGAACAGAATCAAAGCAGTTGCTCGGGGAGAAGACGTTAACCGTCGACAGTGGAAACCCATGTTCACAGTTAGCCGTTGTGTAAATACCAGCTGAAAAGTACTGAGGGGCTTGTCTCCAAGTCAGAGCAGGTCCGCCGTGGCCCAGCGAGACACTGGTGCCGGCCCACAGAGAAGGAAAAGTCTGAGCCTTTCGGGTAGAACACCATTGGAATTTCTCATTGGAAATGCTCCCTTAGAGATCCTCCCTGGTATTTAACCTGGTTCTGTCTGTGTTGCTGTAAGGCTGAGAGATCCTCCCTGGTATTTAACCTGGTTCTGTATGTATTGTTGTAAGGCTGAGAGATCCTCCCTGGTATTTAACCTGGTTCTGTCTGTATTGCTGTAAGGCTGAGAGATCCTCCCTGGTATTTAACCTGGTTCTGTCTGTATTGCTGTAAGGCTGAGAGATCCTCCCTGGTATTTAACCTGGTTCTGTCTGTATTGCTGTAAGGCTGACAGATCCTCCCTGGTATTTAACCTGGTTCGGTCTGTATTGCTGTAAGGCTGAGAGATCCTCCCTGGTATTTAACCTGGTTCTGTCTCTAAGGCTTTGGGTACATAGTTGCGCTGCTGTCCTTGTTGAACTGCCAGGATGAGACACTGTCTGGCTGGCTGCTGCTTTGTCTGCCTCAACAATGGCCTGGTTCTGCCTGGTTCTGCCAGGGCCTGCCTGGTTCTGCCAGGGCCTGCCTGGTTCTGCCAGGGCCTGCCTGGTTCTTCCAGGGCCTGCCTGGTTCTGCCAGGGTCTGGGGCTGTGTGACGGAGGCTAGCGTGGGGTGGGTGGGCGCCAAGGCCAGAACCTCTCCTAAATGTGTTCTATCATCTGTTCCATAATCTGCTTTAAACCAGCCTGTAGTCATGGGTTCTCAACTTCAGTCTGAATCACTCCTCCTCCTCCTCTCTCTCCCTCTCCTGTTCGTCCTCATCCTCCTCTTCCTCCCCTCTGTCTCCCTCATGTAGCCTAGCTCCCTCTCCTCTTCCTCCTCCTTCCACTTCTCCCCCTCCTCCCTCTTCTTGTCTCTCTCCTCCATCTATTTATGTTTCCCCCAGTCCTCCTCCCATCAGTTTAACTGTTGCTAAGGCCAGACCAGCCAGTCACTGAATCCCCAGTCCTCCTCCCATCAGTTTAACTGTTGCTAAGGCCAGACCAGCCAGTCACTGAATCCCCAGTCCTCCTCCCATCAGTGTAACTGTTGCTAAGGCCAGAGCAGCCAGTCACTGAATCCCCAGTCCTCCTCCCATCAGTTTAACTGTTGCTAAGGCCAGACCAGCCAGTCACTGAATCCCCAGTCCTCCTCCCATCAGTTTAACTGTTGCTAAGGCCAGAACAGCCAGTCACTGAATCCCCAGTCCTCCTCCCATCAGTTTAACTGTTGCTAAGGCCAGAACAGCCAGTCACTGAATCCCCAGTCCTCCTCCCATCAGTTTAACTGTTGCTAAGGCCAGAGCAGCCAGTCACTGAAACCAGCTCCTTTGAGGGTGTCCAGTATGTAGAGAGCCTAATAAATATATGTTCTTTACTGTTGAGTTATTCCTCTTGAAAGGGAATCGCAATGCCTTTTTAAAAGCTCAAGGTCTCATCGTCAAGGAAGGAATGATGATGTCTCTGTCACCTCTCTGTCATCTCTCTGTCGCCTCTCTGTCGCCTCTCTGTCGCCACTCTGTCACCTCTCTGTCACCTCTCTGTCACCACTCTGTCACCACTCTGTCACCTCTGTCACCTCTCTGTCACCTCTCTGTCACCTCTCTGTCACCTCTCTGTCACCTCTCTGTCAACACTCTGTCGCCACTCTGTCACCTCTCTGTCGCCACTCTGTCGCCACTCTGTCGCCACTCTGTCGCCACTCTGTCGCCACTCTGTCGCCTCTCTGTCACCTCTCTGTCACCTCTCTGTCACCTCTCTGTCGCCACTCTGTCGCCACTCTGTCGCCACTCTGTCGCCTCTCTGTCACCTCTCTGTCACCTCTCTGTCACCTCTCTGTCACCTCTCTGTCACCTCTCTGTCACCTCTCTGTCACCTCTCTGTCACCTCTCTGTCACCTCTCTGTCACCTCTCTGTGTGTCTTTCTCTCAATTTCAATTTAAGGGCTTTAGCAAGTGAAGTAGATAATATACAAAAGTGAAATAAACAATAAAAAAATGATCAGTAAACATTACACTCACAGAAGTTCCAAAAGAAATAAAGACATTACAAATGTCATATTATGTATTTATATACAGTGTTGTAACAATGTGCAAATGGTTAAAGTACAAAAAGGGAAAATAAATAAACATAAATATGGGTTGTATTTACAATGGTGTTTGTTCTTCACTGGTTGATTTTTTCTTGTGGAAACATCTCTCTCGTGTGTGTGTGTGTGTGTGTGTGTGTGTGTGTGTGTGTGTGTGTGTGTGTGTGTGTGTGTGTGAGACCTACCCATTAACTCTTCGTTGACTGTAACCAGCATCTAGTCTCGGGTGATGTACAGGGCTGTTTGGAAATATCCACGCGGGAGTGTTTCACTAGTCAAGTATTTATTTATATTTTGCCTCAGAGGAATAATCAGGGGCGTGTGACTGTAGTTTTCCTTCAGAATAATCCATTAGTGCAACACATTCATCAGGAAATAAATACATTTTTTATCAGATGACAACAGAAGTTCACCGCTGTTTGTCAGCCACAGAGGTAAATGAGCTTATAATGAAAAATAGTATTTTGTTTTGTGTAAAAACGATGCATATCCATCATATTTCTAATGTTTATCATAGAAAGAATGTAGCCAGCTACATTTCCTGATGTTTTTTTTTCAAGTTAATCTTGCGTTTTTAGCTAAAAGCTAGGCTGGACTGAGAACAGTAGCTATACATCAGCCAAGAGCCTCTGCTGATTTTTAAAATGCTCGTTTGTCAATTCTCATCCGAGTGGAGAAGTGCAACTGAAGCATAACATCAGTCTGATGCCGAGCGGGAAATTACAATAACAAGCATTTTACATCTGCAGAATTCTGCATTAACGCGACCCCTTAGTTTAACTTGCTAGTCTTCTAAGTCTTCTAAGACGGGGAAACATACAGTGCATTTGGGAAAGTATTCAGACTCCTTGACCTTTTCAACGTTTTGTTACGTTACAACCTTATTCTAAAATGGGTTAAATAAAAAAATAAAAAAATCTCATCAATCTACACACAATACCCCATAATGACATCGCAATACCCCATAATGACATCGCAATACCCCATAATGACATCGCAATACCCCATAACGACATCGCAATACCCCATAATGACATCGCAATACCCCATAATGACATCGCAATACCCCATAATGACATCACAATACCCCATAATGACATCACAATACCCCATAATGACGTCACAATACCCCATAATGACATCGCAATACCCCATAATGACATCGCAATACCCCATAATGACATCGCAATACCCCATAATGACATCACAATACCCCATAATGACATCACAAAACCCCATAATGACAAAGAGAAAACAGGTTTTTAGAAACGTTTGTCTGGTTGGGGGATAGATGTTCTGAGTGGGGGTGACTGGTTGGGGGTCCAAAATAAGTGTTTGGGGGTAGGTAGGGGGTTTAGAGGCCACAGCTGGCCAATGAGACTCGGATGAATCCTGTCTGTCTGTCAATAGCCAGACTGGTGTGTGTCTGTCTCTGGCTGCGTCCTGTGATTGACTGGGATGGTACACACACAAACAGTCCCACTCGGAGTGATGTGTAAATGTGCTGTCTGTCCTAGTTAACCTCCCGGTGCTGTCTGTCTCCAGTCTTCCTCTACTCTATTCTGTCTGTCAGTGGGAGGTCAGGGGACCAGCGGTGAGGAATATGGCTGATTCCACAGCACAGAGGGAGATGGTTGATTCAGTCTGCTGTCATGTATTTATAACCCACCTGATGAATGGAAAAAGTAAAAATGTCTCCTCTCCCTCTTTCTGTCCATCCTCTCTCTCTCTCTCTCTCTCTCTCTCTCTCTCTCACTCTTACCCCCCTCTGTCTTTCTGTCTGTCCTCTCTCTCTCTCCACCTCCCCTTCTCCCCCCCACCCTCTCTCTCTCTTTCTTTCTCTCTCTCTCTCTCTCTCTCTCTCTCTCTCTCCTCCACCCTCTCTCTCTCTCGCTCTCCACCTCCCCTCTCCCCCCCACCCTCCCTCTCTCTCGCCCTCTCCTCTCCTCCACCTCTCCCCTCTAGTCCAGTATCAGATGGAGATGATGCGATCTCTTCGTCATGTCAACATTGACCATCTTCATGTGGGCTGGTACCAGTCCACCTATTATGGATCATTTGTCAGCCGGGCCCTGCTGGACTCTCAGTTCAGTTACCAGCACGCCATCGAGGAGTCTGTCGTGCTCATCTACGGTAAGTAATCCGTCTGACACACCTCACACACACACACCACACACACACACACACACCTCACACACACACGCGCACAGAAACAAATGAATGTAATCTCCTCTTTCTAATAAGTGTATGGATGTTTTAATTCTGAGATCAGAGAGTGACGTGTCCAGATGATGTCCACTCTCTAAATAGGGTCAGGGTTGGTAATATACTCAAGCTTTCATTGGTACAAACACAACTTTGAGACAGACTGTTTTTGACAGGGTTTTCTCAGGCCTCGTCCTAGTGTCATGTCACCTACAGCTACAGCTTTGAGACAGACTGTTTTTGACAGGGTTTTCTCAGGCCTCGTCCTAGTGTCATGTCACCTACAGCTACAGCTTTGAGACAGACTGTTTTTGACAGGGTTTTCTCAGGCCTCGTCCTAGTGTCATGTCACCTACAGCTACAGCTTTGAGACAACAAACACAGCTTTTAGACAGACTGTTTTTGACAGGGTTTTCTCAGGCCTCGTCCTAGTGTCATGTCACCTACAGCTACAGCTTTGAGACAGACTGTTTTTGACAGGGTTTTCTCAGGCCTCGTCCTAGTGTCATGTCACCTACAGCTACAGCTTTTAGACAGACTGTTTTTGACAGGGTTTTCTCAGGCCTCGTCCTAGTGTCATGTCACCTACAGCTACAGCTTTGAGACAGACTGTTTTTGACAGGGTTTTCTCAGGCCTCGTCCTAGTGTCATGTCACCTACAGCTACAGCTTTGAGACAACAAACACAGCTTTTAGACAGACTGTTTTTGACAGGGTTTTCTCAGGCCTCGTCCTAGTGTCATGTCACCTACAGCTACAGCTTTGAGACAGACTGTTTTTGACAGGGTTTTCTCAGGCCTCGTCCTAGTGTCATGTCACCTACAGCTACAGCTTTGAGACAGACTGTTTTTGACAGGGTTTTCTCAGGCCTCGTCCTAGTGTCATGTCACCTACAGCTACAGCTTTGAGACAACAAACACAGCTTTTAGACAGACTGTTTTTGACAGGGTTTTCTCAGGCCTCGTCCTAGTGTCATGTCACCTACAGCTACAGCTTTGAGACAACAAACACAGCTTTTAGACAGACTGTTTTTGACAGGGTTTTCTCAGGCCTCGTCCTAGTGTCATGTCACCTACAGCTACAGCTTTGAGACAACAAACACAGCTTTTAGACAGACTGTTTTTGACAGGGTTTTCTCAGGCCTCGTCCTAGTGTCATGTCACCTACAGCTACAGCTTTGAGACAGACTGTTTTTGACAGGGTTTTCTCAGGCCTCGTCCTAGTGTCATGTCACCTACAGCTACAGCTTTTAGACAGACTGTTTTTGACAGGGTTTTCTCAGGCCTCGTCCTAGTGTCATGTCACCTACAGCTACAGCTTTGAGACAGACTGTTTTTGACAGGGTTTTCTCAGCCCTCGTCCTAGTGTCATGTCACCTACAGCTACAGCTTTTAGACAGACTGTTTTTGACAGGGTTTTCTCAGGCCTCGTCCTAGTGTCATGTCACCTACAGCTACAGCTTTGAGACAGACTGTTTTTGACAGGGTTTTCTCAGCCCTCGTCCTAGTGTCATGTCACCTACAGCTACAGCTTTGAGACAGACTGTTTTTGACAGGGTTTTCTCAGGCCTCGTCCTAGTGTCATGTCACCTACAGCTACAGCTTTGAGACAGACTGTTTTTGACAGGGTTTTCTCAGGCCTCGTCCTAGTGTCATGTCACCTACAGCTACAGCTTTTAGACAGACTGTTTTTGACAGGGTTTTCTCAGGCCTCGTCCTAGTGTCATGTCACCTACAGCTACAGCTTTGAGACAGACTGTTTTTGACAGGGTTTTCTCAGGCCTCGTCCTAGTGTCATGTCACCTACAGCTACAGCTTTTAGACAGACTGTTTTTGACAGGGTTTTCTCAGGCCTCGTCCTAGTGTCATGTCACCTACAGCTACAGCTTTGAGACAGACTGTTTTTGACAGGGTTTTCTCAGGCCTCGTCCTAGTGTCATGTCACCTACAGCTACAGCTTTGAGACAGACTGTTTTTGACAGGGTTTTCTCAGGCCTCGTCCTAGTGTCATGTCACCTACAGCCTTGAGAAGGTATTCACACCTCTTCTGACCTTCTCCACATTTTGTTGTTACAAAGTGGGATTCAAATGTATTTAATTGTATTATTCTTTTTTTTGTCAACGATCGACCATAAAATATTTCTGTCAAATTTGGAAGAAAGATGAAATGTCTTTGTAAGCAACTCCAGTGTATATTTGTCTTTTGTGTTTTCGGTTATTGGAAGGTGAATTCATCTCCCAGTGTCTGTTGGAAAGCAGATTAAACCAGGTTTTCCTCTAGGATGTTACCTGTGATTAGCTTCATTATGGTTCTTTTTACCCTAAAAAAACTCCCTAGTCCCGACATACACAACTGGAGGACCGGACCCAGAACCGGGTCAATGCGGACCGCAAGTCATGAAAAAAGTTTAAAAAAGATACAGTACCAGTCAAAAGTTTGGACATGCCTACTCATTCCAGGGTTTTTCTTTATTTTGACTATTTTCTACTTTGCAGAATAATAGTGAAGACATCAAAACTATGAAATGGCACATATGGAATCATGTAGTAACCAAAAAAGTGTTAAACAAACCAAAGTATATTTTAGATTCTTCAAAGTAGCCACCCTTTGCCTTGATGACAGCTTTGCACACACTTGGCATTCTCTCAACCAGCTTCACCTGGAATGCTTTTCCAACAGTCTTGAAGGAGTTCCTACATATGCTGAGCTCTTGTTGGCTGCTTTTCCTTCACTCTGCGGTCCAACTCATCCAAAACCATCTCAATTGGGTTGAGGTCAGGTGATTGTGGAGGCCAGGTCATCTGATGCAGCACTCCATCACTCTCCTTCTTGGTCAAATAGCCCTTACACAGCCTGGAGGTGTTTTTTTGGGTCATTGTCCTGTTGAAAAACAAATGATAGTCCCACTAAGTGCAAACCAGATTGGATGGTGTATTGCTGCAGAATGCTGTGGTAGCCATGCTGGTTAAGTGTGCCTTGAACTCTAAATATAACACAGACTGTGTCACCAGCAAAGCATTCCCACACCATCACACCTCCTCCTCCATGCTTCACGGTGGGAACCACACATGCAGAGATCATCCGTTCACCTACTCTGCGTCTCACAAAGACATTGCGGTTAGAACCAAAAATCTCAAATTTGGACTCATCAGACCAAAGGACAGATTTCCACTGGTCTAATGTCCATTGCTCATGTTTGTTGGCCCAAGCAAGTCTCTTCTTATTATTGGTGTCCTTTAAAAATAACCAGGCAAGTCAGTTATGAACAAATTCAAATTTTACAATGACGGCCTAACCCGGACAACCCTGGGCCGAGTGGCGCAGCCCATGGGATTCCTGATCATGGCCGGTTGTGATAAAGCCCAGGATCGAACCAGGGTCTGTAGTGACGCTTCTAGCCCTGAGATGCAGTGCTTTAGACAGCTGTGCCACTCGGGAGCCCAAAAATAGTAGTTTTTTTTGGGCAGAAATTCGACCATGAAGGCCTGATTCACGAGTCTCCTCTGAACAGTTGATGTTGAGATGTGTCTGTTACTTGAACTCTGTGAAGCATTTATTTGGGCTGCAATCTGAGGTGCAGTTAACTCTAATGAACTGATCCTCTGCAGCAGAGGGAACTCTGGGTCTTCCTTTCCTGTGGTGGTCCTCATGACAGCCAGTTTCATCATAGTGCTTGATGGTTTTTGCGACTGCACTTGAAGAAACTATCAAAGTTGACATTTTCCGGATTGACTGATCTTCATGTTGTTAAAGTAATGATGGACTGTCGTTTATCTTTGCCTATTTAAGCTTTTCTTGCCGTAATATGGGCTAGGTCTGTTACCAAACAGAGCTATCTTCTGTATACCACCCCTTCCTAGTCACAACACAACTGATTGTCTCAAAGTCATTAAGACGGAAAGAAATTACACATTAACTTTTAACAAGGCACACCTGTTAATTGAAATGTATTCCAAGTGACTATCTCATGAAGCTGGTTGAGAGAAAGCCACGAGTGTGCAAAGCTGTCATCAAGGCAAAGGGTGGCTACTTTGAAGAATCTCAAATGTAAAATATTTTTTAATTTGTTTAACACTTTTTTTTTGGTTACTACATGATTCCGTATGTATTATTTAATAGTTTGATGTCTTCACTGTTATTGTACAATGTAGAAAATAGTAAAAAATAAAGAAAAACCCTGGAATGAGTAGGTATTTTATTGTTACTCCGTTGGTCTTCGACCCATGGTATCATATAAACACACATAAGACATGGAAGAATTTGTAGAATTGCAGGAAATTAGCTTTAAAACAGGGAGAGAGAAAAAATCTGCCCCATGCAAAATGTGTAGAAAACATAATTCCACGTTGACATTATGGGTTAAAAAAAAAAAAATATATATATATATCTAAATTTGATCAATTTTAAAATCAAGCATTACCACAACAATGTGTAAAAAGTCAGAAATGGATGTGAACACTTCCTGAAGGTGCTGTACATAAATGAGGTTTGATTGATCACATGACCCAGGTCATGTCCTCTGCTGCCTCTGTCAGTAGCTGGGTTTCAGGGCGTCTTCATGATGGTCTGAATATGATAAAGACTTGAACATCTTGGCCATGTTCTGTTATAATCTCCACCCGGCACAGCCAGAAGAGGACTGACCACCCCTCAGAGCCTGGTTCCTCTCTAGGTTTCTTCCTAGGTTCTGGCCTTTCTAGGGAGTTTTTCCTAGCCACCTTGCTTCTACACCTGCATTGCTTGCTGTTTGGGGGGTTTTAGGCTGGGTTTCTGTACAGCACTTTGAGATATCCGCTGATGTAAGAAGGGCTTTATAAATACATTTGATTTGATGACATCCTCATGCTATTGCTCTGACAGGTCTTCCTCCATTAGTCCCCCTGTCCTCAGACATCTTCAGGGTGACCTCTGTCCCAAATGGTTACCCTGTTCCCTCTATAGTAGAGCACTAGTCTTTTAGTTACCAGCGCTCTGTGGGGACGTGTTCCTCAGTTTAACAGTTGAACACTTGAACATGACAGAAGAGACTGATGTTCCCTGACTGTGTGTCAGGAAGACCAGCAGTTCATAACTCACTCAGTCTTCTGCATGTTTAATGAGGGACCACTGTTTATCCATTGGATATCAATAATGAAGTGAATACCTAGGATTCATTCCAAATGGCACCCTATTCCCTATATAGGGCTCTCTGGTCAAAAGTATATATATAGGGAATAGGGTGCCATCTCTATAGGGAATAGGGTGCCATCTATATAGGGAATAGGGTGTCATCTATATAGGGAATAGGGTGCCATCTATAAAGGGTATAGGGTGCCATCTATATAGGGAATAGGGTGCCATCTATATAGGGAATAGGGTGTCATCTATATAGTGTGCCATCTATATCGGGAATAGTGTGACATCTATATAGGGAATAGGGTGCCATCTATATAGGGAATAGGGTGCCATCTATATAGGGAATAGGGAATAGGGTGCCATCTATATAGGGAATAGGGTGCCATCTATATAGGGAATAGGGTGCCATCTATATAGGGAATAGTGTGCCATCTATATATGGAATAGGGTGCCATCTATATAGGGAATAGGGAATAGGGTGCCATCTATATAGGGAATAGGGTGCCATCTATATAGGGAATAGGGTGCCATCTATATAGGGAATAGTGTGCCATCTATATATGGAATAGGGTGCCATCTATATAGGGAATAGGGTGCCATCTATATAGGGAATAGGGTGCCATCTATATAGGGAATAGGGTGACATCTATATTGGGAATAGTCTATATAGGGAATAGGGTGCCATCTATGTAGGGAATAGGGTGCCATCTATATAGGGAATAGTCTATGTAGGGAATAGGGTGCCATCTATGTAGGGAATAGGGTGCCATCTCTATAGGGAAAAGGGTGCCATCTATAAAGGGTATAGGGTGCCATCTATATAGGGAATAGGGTGCCATCTATATAGAGTGCCATCTATATAGGGAATAGGGTGACATCTATATAGGGAATAGCGTGCCATCTATATAGGGAATAGGGTGCCATCTATATAGTGTGCCATCTATATAGGGAATAGTGTGCCATCTATATAGGGAATAGGGTGCCATCTATATAGGGAATAGGGTGCCATCTATATAGGGAATAGGGTGACATCTATATTGGGAATAGTCTATATAGGGAATAGGGTGCCATCTATGTAGGGAATAGGGTGCCATCTATATAGGGAATAGTCTATGTAGGGAATAGGGTGCCATCTATGTAGGGAATAGGGTGCCATCTATGTAGGGAATAGTGTGCCATCTATGTAGGGAATAGTGTGCCATCTATATAGGGAATAGGGTGCCATCTACATAGGGATTAGGGTGCCATCTATATAGGGAATAGGGTGCCAACTTTATAGGGTGCCATCTATATAGGGAATAGGGTGCCATCTATATAGGGAGTAGTGTGCCATCTATATAGGGAGTAGGGTGCCATCTATATAGGGAGTAGGGTGCCATCTATATAGGGAATAGGGTGCCATCTATATAGGGTGTCAATTATATAGGGAATAGGGTGCCATCTATATAGGGTGCCATCTATATAGGGTGCCATCTATATAGGGAATAGGGTGCCAACTATCTAGGGTGCCATCTATACAAGGAATAGGGTGCCATCTATATATAGGGTGCCATCTATATTGGGAATAGGGTGCCATCTATATAGGGAATAGGGTGCCAATTATATAGGGAATAGGGTGCCATCTCTATATAGGGTCCCATCTATATAGGGAACAGGGTGCCATCTATATAGGGAACATGGTGCCATCTATATAGGGAACATGGTGCCATCTATATAGGGAACATGGTGCCATCTATATAGGGAATAGGGTGCCAAATATATAGGGAATGGGGTGCCATCTATTTTGGGAACGGGGTGCCATCTGTATCGGGAACGGGGTGCCATCTGTATCGGGAACGGGGTGCCATCTGTATCGGGAACGGGGTGCCATCTGTATCGGGAACGGGGTGCCATCTGTATCGGGAACGGGGTGCCATCTATATCGGGAACGGGGTGCCATCTGTATCGGGAACGGGGTGCCATCTGTATCGGGAACGGGGTGCCATCTGTATCGGGAACGGGGTGCCATCTGTATCGGGAACGGGGTGCCATCTGTATCGGGAACGGGGTGCCATCTGTATAGGGAACGGGGTGCCATCTGTATAGGGAACGGGGTGCCATCTGTATAGGGAACGGGGTGCCATCTGTATTGGGAACGGGGTGCCATCTGTATCGGGACAGAAGGACGAAGCATCTCTGTCCACACGGACAGAAGGACGAAGCATCTCTGTCCACACGGACAGAAGGACGAAGCATCTCTGTCCACGCGGACAGAAGGACGAAGCATCTCTGTCCACGCGGACAGAAGGACGAAGCATCTCTGTCCACGCGGACAGAAGGACGAAGCATCTCTGTCCACGCGGACAGAAGGACGAAGCATCTCTGTCCACGCGGACAGAAGGACGAAGCATCTCTGTCCACGCGGACAGAAGGACGAAGCATCTCTGTCCACGCGGACAGAAGGACGAAGCATCTCTGTCCACGCGGACAGAAGGACGAAGCATCTCTGTCCACGCGGACAGAAGGACGAAGCATCTCTGTCCACGCGGACAGAAGGACGAAGCATCTCTGTCCACGCGGACAGAAGGACGAAGCATCTCTGTCCACGCGGACAGAAGGACGAAGCATCTCTGTCCACGCGGACAGAAGGACGAAGCATCTCTGTCCACACGGACAGAAGGACGAAGCATCTCTGTCCACACGGACAGAAGGACGAAGCATCTCTGTCCACACGGACGAAGCATCTCTGTCCAGAAGGACGAAGCATCTCTGTCCAGAAGGACGAAGCATCTCTGTCCAGAAGGACGAAGCATCTCTGTCCAGAAGGACGAAGCATCTCTGTCCAGAAGGACGAAGCATCTCTGTCCAGAAGGACGAAGCATCTCTGTCCACACGGACGAAGCATCTCTGTCCACACGGACGAAGCATCTCTGTCCACACGGACAGAAGGACGAAGCATCTCTGTCCACACGGACAGAAGGACGAAGCATCTCTGTCCACACGGACAGAAGGACGAAGCATCTCTGTCCACACGGACAGAAGGACGAAGCATCTCTGTCCACACGGACAGAAGGACGAAGCATCTCTGTCCACACGGACAGAAGGACGAAGCATCGCACGAGGCAATCTGACAACTTCAGAAAACGATTTGGCCGTGCCAGACATTTCATGGCTAGAATCCACAGCAGGGCCCCACAGGGGAACTATTCATACCCGTTGACTTATTCTACATTTTGTTGCGCTACAGCCTGAATTCAAAATGGATTCCATTTATTTAAAACAAAAAAAGGTCACCCATCTTCACACAATACCCCCATAATGAAAAAGTGAAAATGTTTTTTTGAAAATGAAATATTTAATTTATATAAGTATTCTCACACACACACACACACACACGCGCCCGCACACACACACACACACGAGGCAATACTTTGTAAAAGCACTTTAGGCAGTGATTACAGCGGAGAGACTTTCTGGGATGTCTCTAAAAGCTTTCCACACCTGGAGTGTGTAAAACACCACTATTATTTTTTTAATGATTCAAGCTCTGTCAAATTGGTTGTTGATCATTGCCATAGATTTTCAAGTAGATTTAAGTCTAAACTGTAACTCGGCATCTCAGGAATATTCACAGTATTTTTGGTATTCATCTCCAGTGTAGTGTTGGCCTTGTGTTTTAGGTTAATGTCCTGCTGAAATGTGAATTAATCTCCTACTGTCTGGAGGAAAGCAGAACCAGGTTTTCACCTGTGCTTAGCTTCATTAAGTTTTTTTTTTATCCTGAAAAACTCCCTAGTCCTTAGCGATTACAAGCATACCCATAACATGATGCATCCACCACTATGCTAGAAAATATGTAGACTGGTACTCAGTAATGTGTTGTATTTGCCCCAAACATAACACTTTGTATTCAGGACCAAAAATCTATTTGCGTTGCCAAATTTTTTGCAGTATTACTTTAGTGCCTTGTTGCAAACAGGATGCATGTTTTGGAAAAATTGTTAGCTGTCATTTCGGTTAGCATTGTGGAGTAACTATAATGAACTAAAATATAAATGCAACATGTAAAGTGTTGGTCCCATGTTTCATGAACTGAAATAAGATCCCAGAAATGTTCCATGCGCACCAAAAACATCTGAAATTGTGCACAAATATGTTTACATTCCTGTTAGTGAGCATTTCTCCTTTGCCAAGATAATCCATTCACCTGACAGTTGCAGCATATCAAGAAAGTGATTAAACAGCATGATCATTACACAGGTGCACCTTGTGCTGGGGACAATTAAAGGCCACTCTGAAATATTAAAATGTGCAGTTGTGTCACACAACACAATGACACACATGTCTCAAGTTGAGGGAATGTGCAATTGGCATGCTGACTGCAGGAATGACCACCAGAGCTGTTGTCAGAGAATTTAATGTCTGTCAGGAAGACCAGCAGTTCATAACTCAGTCTTCTGCATGTTTAATGAGGGACCACTGTTAATCCATTGGATATCAATAATGAAGTCAATACCTAAGATTCATTCCAAATGGCACCCTATTCCCTATATAGGGCTCTCTGGTCAACCAGTAGTGCGCTATATAGGGAATAGGGTGCCATCTATATAGGGAATAGGGTGCCATCTATATAGGGAATAGGGTGCCATCTATATAGGGAGTAGGGTGCAATCTATATAGGGAGTAGGGTGCCATCTATATAGGGAGTAGGGTGCCATCTATATAGGGAATAGGGTGCCATCTATATAGGGAATAGGGTGCCATTTATATAGGGAATAGGGTGCCATTTGGGATGCAACCCGCTCTAAATGGATCAAAGCGCCTCAGAGGAATCTCAATTATCACAGTTAGAGAGGAAGTAGTGAGGGGAAATGGCTTTTTATAACACAGAGAGGAAGTAGTGAGGGAAATGGCTTTTTATAACACAGAGAGGAAGTAGTGAGGGGAAATGGCTTTTTATAACACAGAGAGGAAGTAGTGAGGGGAAATGGCTTTTTATAACACAGAGAGGAAGTAGTGAGGGGAAATGGCTTTTTATAACACAGAGAGGAAGTAGTGAGGGGAAATGGCTTTTTATAACACAGAGAGGAAGTAGTGAGGGGAAATGGCTTTTTATAACACAGAGAGGAAGTAGTGAGGGGAAATGGCTTTTTATAACACAGAGAGGAAGTAGTGAGGGGAAATGGCTTTTATAACACCTGGTTCATTAACATGTATGACTCAAACTGGATTCATTGACGTGTAGGAATCAAAGTCAACTTTAATCTTTCCCATCTGTGAAGTAAACAAATAATATTTATGTTTACTTGTCAGTAGCGTTGCACGGTATACTGAAACTTGGATACATCTTCCGATACTAAAACATGAAAAAAACGGTTCGGTATTATAATTTTTTTTTGTTAAATTCGGTACTTCTGTCAAATGTGTCTCATATCATATAAGGATTGAGAGGATGGAGTCCGTCTGGTCATTTGTCTGAATGTTCTCTAGGGGGCAGTAGTGAGCTAGCCAGGCTGCTTGTGCACGCTAGAAGAGAGAATACCCACAGCATGGCTTCTTCCAACTCAAACAGCATAACTCCACTTGGTATAACTGGTTCCAGATGCCAACTAGGGGAATACTTTGCTTTCAGAGCAGATTGAGGGTCCGGCCCACCGAAACAACGACGCTAAAAAGGTGAACCGAAGCAGTGCAAGGGAGGATTAGCTATTTTACACGTGATATTTGCATTGTAACATTATTGTTATTCTACTAAATTAGATATGTTTTTCAGTGACAATGGAACAGATATTCAGCTTAACATTCATTAAATCAAATGTTATTAGTCACATGTGCTGAATACAACAGGTGTAGTAGACCTTACAGAGAAATGCTGAATACAACAGGTGTAGTAGACCTTACAGTGAAATGCTGAATACAACAGGTGTAGTAGACCTCACAGTGAAATGCTGAATACAACAGGTGTAGTAGACCTCACAGTGAAATGCTGAATACAACAGGTGTAGTAGACCTTACAGTGAAATGCTGAATACAACAGGTGTAGTAGACCTTACAGTGAAATGCTGAATACAACAGGTGTAGTAGACCTTACAGTGAAATGCTGACTTACAAGCCCTTAACCAACGATGCAGCTGTTGGTTAAGAAAATATTTACTAAGTAAACGGAAGTGAAAATAATTAAAATCAAAAAGTAACACACAAGACAATTACATAACAATGTGGAGGCTATATACAGGGGGTACCGGTACCGAGTCAATGTGGAGGCTATATACAGGGGGTACCGGTACCGAGTCAATGTGGAGGCTATATACAGGGGGTACCGGTACCGAGTCAATGTGGAGGCTATATACAGGGGGTACCGGTACCGAGTCAATGTGGAGGCTATATACAGGGGGTACCGGTACAGAGTCAATGTGGAGGCTATATACAGGGGGTACCGGTACTGAGTCAATGTGCGGGGGTACAGGTGACTATGCGTAGATAGTAAACAGCGACACAGCCTATTATATAGGTCCTTGATGGCAGGAAGCTTGGCCCCAGTGATGTACTGGGCAGTTCGCATTACCCTCTGTAGCGCCTTATGGTCAGATGCCGAGCAGTTGCCATACCAGGTGGTGATGCAACCGGTCAGGATGCTCTCGATGGTGCAGCTGTAGAACCTTTTGAGGATCTGGGGACCCTTGTCAAATCTTTCCAGTCTTCTGAGGGGGAATAGGTTTTGTCGTGCCCTCTTCCTGTCTTGGTGTGCTTGGACCATGATAGTTGGTTGGTGTTGTGGACACCAAGGAACTTGAAACTCTCGACCCGCTCCACTTCAGCCCCGTTGATGTTAATGGGGGCCTGTTCGGCCCTCCGTTTCCTGTAGTCCACGATCAGCTCCTTTGTCTTGATCACGTTGAGGGAGAGGTTGTTGTCCTGGCACCACACCGCCAGCTCTCTGACCTCCTCCCTATAGGCTGTCCCATCGTTGTCGGTAATCAGACCTACCACTGTTGTGTCGTCAACAAATAGAATGATGGTGTTGGAGTCGTGCACGGCCGCGCAGTCGTGGGTGAACAGGGAGTACAGGAGGGGACTATGCACGCACCCCTGAGGGGCCACTGTGTTGAGGATCAGCGTGGCAGATGTGTTGTTGTCTACCCTTACCACCTGGGGGCGGCCCGTCAGGAAGTCCAGGATCCAGTTGCAGAGGGAGGTGTTTAGTCCCAGGGTCCTTAGCTTAGTGATGAGCTTTGAGGGCACTATGGTGTTGAATGCTGAGCTGTAGTCAATGAATAGCATTCTCACATAGGTGTTCCTTTTGTCCAGGTGGGAAAGGGCCAGTGTGGAGTGCAATAGAGATTGCGTAATCTGTGAATCTGTTGGGGCGGTATGCGAATAGGAGTGGGTCTAGAGTTTCCGGCATTCTGGTGTTGATGTGAGCCATGACCAGACTTTCAAAGCACTTCATGGCTACCAACGTGAGTGCTACGGGGCGGTAGTCATTTAGACAGGTTACCTTCGCTTTCTTGGGCACAGGGACTATGGTGGTCTGCTTGAAACATGTAGGTATTACAGACTCAGACAGGGAGAGATTGAAAATGTCAGTGAAGACTCTTGCCAGTTGGTCCGCGTATGCTTTGAGTACACGTCCTGGTAATCTGTCTGGCCTCTTTGGATTTGTGAATGTTGACCTGTTTAATAAGGTCTTCCTACGGAGAGCGTGATCACACTGTCATCTGGAACAGCTGATGCTCTCATGCATGCTTCAATGTTGCTTGCCTCGAAGCGAATATAAAAGGCATTTAGCTCGTCTGGTAGGCTCGCGTCACATGTGAGCATTATAATATGATTACACAACCCAAAAGTAATGTGAAATACACTCATAACTTGACAGCAATATACTGTATGTAGACTGCTTCATGTTTGTCTGGGCTTGCTAGCAGTAGCCAATAGCCAGTCAGCAGCCCTGGGCGGAGCATTGCACCCTGGGAAGTGAAATGTACTCTGGGAATTGTAGTATGCGTTGGAAATTCCATTGTATTTCTATGGCGTGTAGACTACATGTCCTCCGTCGCGACTTCCCCCGAAGGGCCATCCGCTAGCCGCAGCCCGCTAGCTGTCTAGAGCATATCGGACTGTTAACTGAAGAGGTCCATCAGCCAGTTTCTTGGGCTCCGATACCTATTCTGCCAATTGGCCTGGACCCTTTTACTGCCTAGCCCTGCCGATCCATCACGACTGGTCCGCCGACGTAACCGCCAGAGGGGGCTACAGCAGACCCTACCGTCGCGACGTCTCCCTTCTGCTAGCCTCGGCCCGCTAGCTTTCGATCCATCACGACTGGTCCGCCGACGTAACCGCAAGAGGGGGCTACAGCAGACCCTACCGTCGCGACGTCTTCCTTCTGCTAGCCTCGGCCCGCTAGCTTTCGATCCATCACGACTGGTCCGCCGACGTAACCGCCAGAGGGGGCTACAGCAGACCCTACCGTCGCGACGTCTCCCTTCTGCTAGCCTCGGCCCGCTAGCTTTCTGAATCGCCGTGTCTCCGGTCCGCCTAGCTACCCGCTGGTCGCTATGATCTCTCGGCTACGCATGCTTCTCCCTAATGTCAATATGCCTTGTCCATTTGCTGTTTTGGTTAGTGATTACTGTCTTATTTCACTGTAGAGCCTCCATCCCTGCTCAATATACCTTAGCTGTTGTTTCACATCCTACACATGCAGTGACCTCACCTGGTCTGAATGATATCTCTAGAGACAAAACGTCTCTCATCGTCACTCAATGCCTAGGTTTACCTCCACTGTATTCACATCCTACCATACCTGTGTCTGTACATTATGCCTTGAATCTATTCTTCCGAGCCCAGAAACCTGCTCCCTTTGCTCTATATTCCGAACGCACTAGATGACAAGTTCTTATAGCCTTTAGTCGTACCCTTATCCTTACCCTCCTCCTTCCCTGTTCCTCTGGTGACGTAGAGGTGAATCCAGGCCCTGCAGCGCCTGGCTCCACTCCTACTCCCCAGGCGCTCTCATATTGCTGACTTCTGTAACCGTAAAAGCCTTGGTTTCATGCATGTTAACATTAGAAGCCTCTTCCCTAAGTTTGTTTTATTCACTGCTTTAGCACAGTCTGCCAACCCGGATGTCCTAGCCGTGTCTGAATCCTGGCTTAGGAAGAACAAAACAAATCCTGAAATTTTTACATGGTGTTTTTCTCCTCTCTCTAGATTCTATACATGGTGTTGTATCTCATCTCTCTAGATTCTATACATGGTGTTTCTCTCTAGATTCTATACATGGTGTTGTATCTCATCTCTCTAGATTCTATACATGGTGTTGTATCTCATCTCTCTAGATTCTATACATGGTGTTTCTCTCTAGATTCTATACATGGTGTTGTATCTCCTCTCTCTAGATTCTATACATGGTGTTGTATCTCATCTCTCTAGATTCTATACATGGTGTTTCTCTCTAGATTCTATACATGGTGTTGTATCTCATCTCTCTAGATTCTATACATGGTGTTGTATCTCATCTCTCTAGATTCTATACATGGTGTTGTATCTCATCTCTCTAGATTCTATACATGGTGTTTCTCTCTAGATTCTATACATGGTGTTGTATCTCATCTCTCTAGATTCTATACATGGTGTTGTATCTCCTCTCTCTAGATTCTATACATGGTGTTGTATCTCATCTCTCTAGATTCTATACATGGTGTTTCTCTCTAGATTCTATACATGGTGTTGTATCTCATCTCTCTAGATTCTATACATGGTGTTTCTCTCTAGATTCTATACATGGTGTTTCTCTCTAGATTCTATACATGGTGTTTCTCTCTAGATTCTATACATGGTGTTTCTCTCTAGATTCTATACATGGCGTTTCTCTCTAGATGCTAAACGTGGTGTGTGTGTTAGGTCTTATGGTGTGTTGTCCCAAATTGTAAGAGAACCACTTAATAGAATGTTAGACCTTTGTTTTAATCTTAACATCTGTTTCTCTCCCTCGCTTTCTCTCCCTTGCTCGCTCTCTCTCTTTCTTTCTCTCTCTCTCTCTCTCCCTCCTGCCCCCCTCTCTCTCTCTCTCCCTCCTTGCCCCTCTCTCCCTCGTTTGCTCTCTCCCCCCCCTGCCCCTCTCTCTCTCTCTCTCTCTCTCTCTCCCCTTGCCCCTTTCTCCCTCGTTTGCTCTCTCTCCCCTTGCCCCTCTCTCCCTCGTTTGCTCTCTCTCCCCTTGCCCCTCTCTCCCTCGTTTGCTCTCTCTCCCCCTGCCCCTCTCTCCCCCCCTGCTCTCTCTCCCCCTGCCCCTCTCTCCCTCGTTTGCTCTCTCTCCCCCTGCTGCTTGCTCTCCCCCCCCCACCCCCTCTCCCTCGTTTGCTCTCTCTCCCCCTGCCCCTCTCTCCCTCGTTTGCTCTCTCTCCCCCTGCCCCTCTCTCCCTCGTTTGCTCTCTCTCCCCCTGCCCCTCTCTCTCCCTCCCCACTAGATCCCATTAAGACCGCCCAGGGCTCCCTGTCCCTGAAGGCTTACAGGTTAACACCCAAACTGATGGAGATCTGCAAGGAGAAGGACTTCTCAGCAGAGGGGTGAGCTCACACACACACACACACAGACACACACAGACACACACAGACACACACAGACACACACAGACACACACAGACACACACAGACACACACACACAGACACACACACACAGACACACACAGACACACAGACACACACAGACACACACACACACAGACACACACAGGCACCAAGCTCCACTTCAGAAGCTGGATGAGAATTGCTAAAGGCCATCAATACCACGAGCACACACACACACACACACACACACACACACACGCACAGAGAGACACACAAAGGCACAAATACCAACTGCACCTTTCCTGATAAGAATTCAGCATCAATGCGGTGCTTTTGAAAGTCCCTTCAATAGATTCCAGTGCGTGATGTTATTTTCCCCATGGGCAGGGACAGCCTCATCAGAGGCTCTTAGTGATGTGATGATTGGGGTTTATAACTAGTGTGTGTTGGGGCTGTCAAACAACTCTACTGCCGCGTTGATCTGCTGCCTGGCTGGCTTTGACCCTCAGGCTGCTGGCCATTGATTTTAAACTGCATCTGAATACAGCGTAATGAGAGGGAGACATTTCAAATAGCTCTGAGTTCCCACACGCTGAGTTTATGAAAAATGGAATCCCAACAGACTGGTATTAAATTGACTAGAAAATAAACTTCTTTTGGATTTTAAAATAGGTGCACTTAGTCAATATTAGGAAGTGTTTGCTTTGGCTTGGATTTCTCCTTATTCTGTAGTTAGTTAGTTTCTTCATGTTCACACCTACCAACCTACCCTACCCTACCCTACCTACCTACCCTACCCCTACCCCTACCTACCCTACCCCTACCTACCCCTACCTACCCTACCCTACCTACCTACCCCTACCTACCTACCCCTACCTACCCTACCCTACCTACCTACCCTACCTACCTACCCCTACCTACCCTACCTACCTACCCCTACCTACCCTACCTACCTACCTACCTACCCTACCCTACCTACCTACCTACCTACCTACCCTACCCTACCTACCCTTATCCCTACCTACCTACCCTACCTACCCTACCCTACCCTACCCTACCTACCCTTATCCCTACCTACCTACCCTACCCCACCTACCCTTACCCCTACCCTCCTCCCCCTAGCTTAACCCATACCTACCCTTACCTACCTACCCTTACCTTTATCTACCTACCTAGCCCTACCTTTACCTACACCTACCTACCCACCTACCCACCTACCTACCTACCCACCCACCCATCTACCCACCTACATACCCCTACCTACCTCTACCTACCCTTACCTACCCCTACCTTTACCCACCCCTTACCCATACCCCACACCTACCGACACCTACCCTTACCTACCTACCTACCCCTACCCACTCCCACCTACCGACCCTTACCCACCTACCCCTACCCACTCCCACCTACCCCTACCCACTCCCACCTACCGACCCTTACCCACCTACCCCTACCCACTCCCACCTACCCCTACCCACTCCCACCTACCTACTAGCGGGCGACCGAATATGATTTTTCAACGCCAATAACGATTTGTTAAAAGACCGATTTTGTTTTTATTTATATGTATGTGTGTGTGTGTGTGTGTGTGTGTGTGTGTGTGTGTGTGTGTGTGTGTGTGATAATGACAATTTCAACAATACTGAATGAACACTTATTTTACTTAATATAATACATACAGAAAATCTATTTAGTCTCAAATAAATGTTCGATTTGGTTTAATTAATGCAGAAACAGTGTTGGAGAAGAAAGGAAAAGTGTAATATGTGCCATGTAAAAGATAACGTTTAAGTTCCTTAATCAGAACATATGAAAGCTGGTGGTTCCTTTTAACATGAGTCTTCAATATTCCCAGGTAAGAAGTTTTAGGTTGTAGTTATTATAGGAATTATAGGACTATTTCTCTCTATGCGATTTTGTTATTTCATATACCTTTTGATTATTGGATGTTCTTATAGGCAGCCTGATCTCGGGAGTTGATAGGCTTGAAGTCATAAACAGCGCTGTGCCTCAAGCATTGCTAAGAGCTGCTGGCAAACGCAGTAAAGTGTTGTTTGAATGAATGCTTACGAGCCTGCTGGTGCCTACCACCGCTCAGTCGGACTGCTCTATCAAATATCAAATCATAGACTTAATTATAATATAATAAACACAGAAATATGAGCCTTAGGTCATTAATATGGTCAAATCCAGGAACTATAATTTCAAAAACCAAACGTTTATTCTTTCAGTGAAGTACGGAACCGTTCCGTATTTTATCTAACGGATGGCATCCCTAAGTTTAAATATTCCTGTTACATTGCACAACCTTCAATGTTATGTCATTATTATGTACAATTCTGGCAAATTAATTACGGTCTTTGTTAGGAAGAAATGGTCTTCACACAGTTCACAGCGAGCCAGGCGGCCCAAACTGCTGCATATACCCTGACTCTGCTTGCACTGAACACCAGAGAAGTGACACAATTTCTCTAGTTAATATTGCCTACTAACATGAATTTCTTTTAACTAAATATGCCGGTTTAAAAATATATACTTGTGTATTGATTTTAAGAAAAGCATTTGTTTATGGTTAGGTACATTGGTGCAACGATTGTGCTTTTTTTGCGAATGTGCTTTTGTTAAATCATCACCCGTCTGGCGAAGTTGAAGTAGGCTGTGATTCAACGATAAATTAAGAGGCAACGCAGGACAAGCTAGTTAACTACACATGGTTGATGATATTACTAGGTTAACAGGTGATTATGTGAAGATTGATTGTTTTTTTATAAGATAAGTTTAATGCTAGCTAGCAACTTACCTTGGCTCCTTGCTGCACTCGCGTAACAGGTGGTCAGCCTGCCACGCAGTCTCCTCGTGGAGTGCAATGTAATCGGCTATAATCAGCGTCAAAAAAGGCTGATTACCGATTTGTTGTGAGAACTTGAAGTCGGCCCTAATTAATTGGCCATGCCAACCTCTACTACCTACCCCCATCCCTACCCACCCACCTACTACCCCCCTACCATCCCCCCTACCCCTACACACCTACCTACCTACCCACCCACACATCTACTACCCACCCCTACCTACTTACCCACTGGTACCTACTTACCCACCTCTACCTACCTACCTCTACCTACCCACTTACCTACCTACCTTTACCTACCCACTTACCTACCTACCCACTTACCTACCTACCTTTACCTACCCACTTACCTACCTACCTTTACCTACCCACTTACCTACCTACCTCTACCTACCCACTTACCTACCTACCTCTACCTACCTACCCACTTACCTACCTACCTCTACCTACCTACCCACTTACCTACCTACCTTTACCTACCTACCTACCTACCTACCTACCCACTTACCTACCTACCTTTACCTACCTACCCACTTACCTACCTACCTCTACCTACCTACCCACTTACCTACCTACCCACTTACCTACCTACCTTTACCTACCTACCTACCTTTACCTACCTACCCACTTACCTACCTACCCACTTACCTACCTACCTCTACCTACCTACCCACTTACCTACCTACCTCTACCTACCTACCTTTACCTACCTCTACCTACCTACCTACCTACCTCTACCTACCCTTACCTACCTACCCACTTACCTACCTACCTCTACCTACCTACCCACTTACCTACCTACCTCTACCTACCTACCTTTACCTACCTACCTACCTCTACCTACCTACCTTTACCTATCCACTTACCTACCTACCTTTACCTACCTCTACCTACCTACCCACTTACCTACCTACCCACTTACCTACCTTTACCTACCTACCTCTACCTACCTACCCACTTACCTACCTACCTCTACCTACCTACCTTTACCTACCTCTACCTACCTACCTTTACCTACCTCTACCTACCTACCTACCTCTACCTACCCTTACCTACCTACCCACTTACCTACCTACCTCTACCTACCTACCCACTTACCTACCTACCTCTACCTACCTACCTTTACCTACCTACCTACCTTTACCTACCTACCTCTACCTACCTACCTTTACCTACCTACCTTTACCTACCCACTTACCTACCTACCTACCTCTACCTACCTACCTCTACCTACCTACCTTTACCTACCTCTACCTACCTACCTTTACCTACCTCTACCTACCTACCTTTACCTACCTCTACCTACCTACCTACCTCTACCTACCCTTACCTACCTACCCACTTACCTACCTACCTCTACCTACCTACCCACTTACCTACCTACCTCTACCTACCTACCTACCTACCTACCTCTACCTACCTACCCACTTACCTACCTACCTCTACCTACCTACCTACCTACCTACCTTTACCTACCCACTTACCTACCTACCTCTACCTACCTACCTACCTACCTTTACCTACCTCTACCTACCTTTACCTACCTACCCACTTACCTACCTACCTCTACCTACCTACCTTTACCTACCTACCTACCTCTACCTACCTACCTTTACCTACCCACTTACCTACCTACCTTTACCTACCTCTACCTACCTACCCACTTACCTACCTACCCACTTACCTACCTACCTTTACCTACCTAGCTACCTACCCACTTACCTACCTACCTCTACCTACCTACCCACTTACCTACCTACCTCTACCTACCTACCTACCTACCTCTACCTACCTACCCACTTACCTACCTACCTCTACCTACCTACCTACCTACCTACCTTTACCTACCCACTTACCTACCTACCTACCTCTACCTACCTACCTACCTACCTACCTTTACCTACCTCTACCTACCTACCTACCTACCTCTACCTACCTACCTTTACCTACCTCTACCTATCTTTACCTACCTCTACCTACCTACCTACCCACTTACCTACCTACCTCTACCTACCTACCTTTACCTACCCACTTACCTACCTACCTTTACCTACCTCTACCTACCTACCCACCTACCTACCCACTTACCTACCTACCTACCTACCTACCTACCTACCTACCTACCTACCTACCTACCTACCTACCTACCTACCTACTCACTTACCCCCCCCACCTCCCTCCCTACCTCCCCACCTCCCTCCCTACCCCCCCACCCTTCCCTACCTCCCTCCCTCCCTACCCCCCCCCACCCTTCCCTCCCTACCTCTACCCCCCCCCCCCCCCCCCCCCCCCACCCACGTATCAGCCTAGTAGTTATTTCCCCTCTGGGGTCAGTTGCTCATTTATTGGCTGGTTGCTTAGCCACTGACTCTATCTGACTCTCTGTCCAGTTCATTGTTGAGCTTTTCCTTCGTTTTGCTGGGTCGTGTTCATTATAGGCACCAAGTTGGAGAAAACGAGACTGAAACAACGAGGGACTACCTGCATTTTGTCCAATAAGAAATGTTCTTTTCTGTTTTGTGATAATGTTTGGCTATGTTGTGATAATGACTAGGAACCCTGTTTTTATGGACCGGGTCCTCATCAGTGTCTCTGAATACGCTGCTGATTGAAAGGCCAGGAGGACAATAGCAGCTCTATTTGCTCGGCTAGCGAGGCTCATTTCACCACCGTTATTATGAGGACAATATGAATAATATATTATTTCAAAGGAGTGCTTCAGTTTTCTATGATGGGTTCTTCCGTGTGGTGGTATTTGATGTTTTATAAGCTGCTGTTTTTTGTTATCTTTTAAATGAAAGGCAGGAAGAGAGACTGCACTGAATTAGACTAGACAATACTGTCCTATGTTATGTTCTCTACTGTCTATATGATCCAGCTTTATACTAGACACTACTGTTATGTTATGTTGTCTCTACTGTTAGTTTACCATGACTGCTGTCTATATGATCCAGCTTTATAAACACACATGGCAAATTAGTACATTATACTACATTTTGTGGAGCTGGCAATCAAATCGAATTGAACTGGATTGAATGTAATTGACTTTTGATTGAACTGTTTGAATGTAATTGACTTTGAATTGAACTGGATTGAATGTAATTGACTTTGAATTGAATGTAATTGACTTTGAATTGAACTGGATTGAATGTAATTGACTTTGAATTGAATGTAATTGACTTTGAATTGAATGTAATTGACTTTGAATTGAACTGGATTGAATGTAATTGACTTTGAATTGAATGTAATTGACTTTGAATTGAACTGGATTGAATGTAATTGACTTTGAATTGAATGTAATTGACTTTGAATTGAATGTAATTGACTTTGAATTGAACTGGATTGAATGTAATTGACTTTGGATTGAACTGGGTTGAATGTAATTGACTTTGAATTGAATGTAATTGACTTTGGATTGAGTGTAATTGACTTTGAATTGAATGTAACTGACTTTGAATTGAACTGGATTGAATGTAATTGACTTTGAATTGAACTGGGTTGAATGTCATTGACTTTGAATGGAACTGGATTAAATGTAATTGACTTTGGATTGAATGTAATTGACTTTGAATTGAACTGAAGTGATTGTTTTCTCTCCCTCCTCCCCAGATTGAAGAAGGCCATGATTGGTTTTGAACACATGTTTGAGGAGGTTCCCATCGTGATCAAGAACTCCCATCTGATCAACGTTCTGATGTGGGAACTGGAGGAGAAGTGTGCTGTGGCCGACAAACACGAACTGCTCAACCTCTCCAGCAGGTATGTGGCTTGGTGCTGGGGCTGTCTATCCTAGTGCCCTAGAAGGTAGGGGCTAGGGGCTGTCTATCCTAGTGCCCTAGAAGGTAGGGGCTAGGGGCTGTCTATCCTAGTGCCCTAGAAGGTAGGGGCTAGGGGCTGTCTATCCTAGTGCCCTAGAAGGTAGGGGCTAGGGGCTGTCTATCCTAGTGCCCTAGAAGGTAGGGGCTGTCTATCCTAGTGCCCTAGAAGGTAGGGGTGTTAGTGGGGCTGTCTATCCTAGTGCCCTAGAAGGTAGGGGCTAGGGGCTGTCTATCCTAGTGCCCTAGAAGGTGAGGGGCTAGGGGCTGTCTATCCTAGTGCCCTAGAAGGTAGGGGCTAGGGGCTGTTTATCCTAGTGCCCTAGAAGGTAGGGGCTGTCTATCCTAGTGCCCTAGAAGGTAGGGGCTAGGGGCTGTCTATCCTAGTGCCCTAGAAGGTAGGGGCTAGGGGCTGTATATCCTAGTGCCCTAGAAGGTAGGGGCTAGGGGCTGTCTATCCTAGTGCCCTAGAAGGTAGGGGCTAGGGGCTGTTTATCCTAGTGCCCTAGAAGGTAGGGGCTGTCTATCCTAGTGCCCTAGAAGGTAGGGGCTAGGGGCTGTCTATCCTAGTGCCCTAGAAGGTAGGGGCTAGGGGCTGTCTATCCTAGTGCCCTAGAAGGTAGGGGCTAGGGGCTGTCTATCCTAGTGCCCTAGAAGGTAGGGGCTAGGGGCTGTCTATCCTAGTGCCCTAGAAGGTAGGGGCTAGGGGCTGTCTATCCTAGTGCCCTAGAAGGTAGGGGCTAGGGGCTGTCTATCCTAGTGCCCTAGAAGGTAGGGGCTAGGGGCTGTCTATCCTAGTGCCCTAGAAGGTAGGGGCTAGGGGCTGTCTATCCTAGTGCCCTAGAAGGTAGGGGCTAGGGGCTGTCTATCCTAGTGCCCTAGAAGGTAGGGGGCTAGGGGCTGTCTATCCTAGTGCCCTAGAAGGTAGGGGCTAGGGGCTGTCTATCCTAGTGCCCTAGAAGGTAGGGGCTAGGGGCTGTCTATCCTAGTGCCCTAGAAGGTAGGGGCTAGGGGCTGTCTATCCTAGTGCCCTAGAAGGTAGGGGCTAGGGGGCTGTCTATCCTAGTGCCCTAGAAGGTAGGGGCTAGGGGCTGTCTATCCTAGTGCCCTAGAAGGTAGGGGCTAGGGGCTGTCTATCCTAGTGCCCTAGAAGGTAGGGGCTGTCTATCCTAGTGCCCTAGAAGGTAGGGGCAAGGGGCTGTTATCCTAATGCCCTAGAAGGTAGGGGCTGTCTATCCTAGTGCCCTAGAAGGTAGGGGCTGTCTATCCTAGTGCCCTAGAAGGTAGGGGCTAGGGGCTGTCTATCCTAGTGCCCTAGAAGGTAGGGGCTGTCTATCCTAGTGCCCTAGAAGGTAGGGGCTAGGGGCTGTATATCCTAGTGCCCTAGAAGGTAGGGGCTGTCTATCCTAGTGCCCTAGAAGGTAGGGGCAAGGGGCTGTCTATCCTAGTGCCCTAGAAGGTAGGGGCTAGGGGCTGTCTATCCTAGTGCCCTAGAAGGTAGGGGCAAGGGGCTGTTTATCCTAGTGCCCTAGAAGGTAGGGGCTAGGGGCTGTCTATCCTAGTGCCCTAGAAGGTAGGGGCAAGGGGCTGTCTATCCTAGTGCCCTAGAAGGTAGGGGCTAGGGGCTGTCTATCCTAGTGCCCTAGAAGGTAGGGGCAAGGGGCTGTTTATCCTAGTGCCCTAGAAGGTAGGGGCTAGGGGCTGTCTATCCTAGTGCCCTAGAAGGTAGGGGCAAGGGGCTGTCTATCCTAGTGCCCTAGAAGGTAGGGGCAAGGGCTGTCTATCCTAGTGCCCTAGAAGGTAGGGGCTAGGGGCTGTCTATCCTAGTGCCCTAGAAGGTAGGGGCTGTCTATCCTAGTGCCCTAGAAGGTAGGGGCTAGGGGCTGTTTATCCTAATGCCCTAGAAGGTAGGGGCTGTCTATCCTAGTGCCCTAGAAGGTAGGGGCTGTCTATCCTAGTGCCCTAGAAGGTAGGGGCTAGGGGCTGTCTATCCTAGTGCCCTAGAAGGTAGGGGCTGTCTATCCTAGTGCCCTAGAAGGTAGGGGCTAGGGGCTGTATATCCTAGTGCCCTAGAAGGTAGGGGCTAGGGGCTGTCTATCCTAGTGCCCTAGAAGGTAGGGGCTAGGGGCTGTCTATCCTAGTGCCCTAGAAGGTAGGGGCTAGGGGCTGTCTATCCTAGTGCCCTAGAAGGTAGGGGCTAGGGGCTGTCTATCCTAGTGCCCTAGAAGGTAGGGGCTAGGGGCTGTCTATCCTAGTGCCCTAGAAGGTAGGGGCTAGGGGCTGTCTATCCTAGTGCCCTAGAAGGTAGGGGCTAGGGGCTGTCTATCCTAGTGCCCTAGAAGGTAGGGGCTAGGGGCTGTCTATCCTAGTGCCCTAGAAGGTAGGGGCTAGGGGCTGTCTATCCTAGTGCCCTAGAAGGTAGGGGCTAGGGGCTGTCTATCCTAGTGCCCTAGAAGGTAGGGGCTAGGGGCTGTCTATCCTAGTGCCCTAGAAGGTAGGGGCTAGGGGCTGTCTATCCTAGTGCCCTAGAAGGTAGGGGCTAGGGGCTGTCTATCCTAGTGCCCTAGAAGGTAGGGGCTAGGGCTGTCTATCCTAGTGCCCTAGAAGGTAGGGGCTAGGGGCTGTCTATCCTAGTGCCCTAGAAGGTAGGGGCAAGGGGCTGTTTATCCTAATGCCCTAGAAGGTAGGGGCTGTCTATCCTAGTGCCCTAGAAGGTAGGGGCTGTCTATCCTAGTGCCCTAGAAGGTAGGGGCTAGGGGCTGTCTATCCTAGTGCCCTAGAAGGTAGGGGCTGTCTATCCTAGTGCCCCTAGAAGGTAGGGGCTAGGGGCTGTATATCCTAGTGCCCTAGAAGGTAGGGGCTGTCTATCCTAGTGCCCTAGAAGGTAGGGGCAAGGGGCTGTCTATCCTAGTGCCCTAGAAGGTAGGGGCTAGGGGCTGTCTATCCTAGTGCCCTAGAAGGTAGGGGCAAGGGGCTGTTTATCCTAGTGCCCTAGAAGGTAGGGGCTAGGGGCTGTCTATCCTAGTGCCCTAGAAGGTAGGGGCAAGGGGCTGTCTATCCTAGTGCCCTAGAAGGTAGGGGCTAGGGGCTGTCTATCCTAGTGCCCTAGAAGGTAGGGGCAAGGGGCTGTTTATCCTAGTGCCCTAGAAGGTAGGGGCTAGGGGCTGTCTATCCTAGTGCCCTAGAAGGTAGGGGCAAGGGGCTGTCTATCCTAGTGCCCTAGAAGGTAGGGGCAAGGGGCTGTCTATCCTAGTGCCCTAGAAGGTAGGGGCTAGGGGCTGTCTATCCTAGTGCCCTAGAAGGTAGGGGCTGTCTATCCTAGTGCCCTAGAAGGTAGGGGCTAGGGGCTGTTTATCCTAATGCCCTAGAAGGTAGGGGCTGTCTATCCTAGTGCCCTAGAAGGTAGGGGCTGTCTATCCTAGTGCCCTAGAAGGTAGGGGCTAGGGGCTGTCTATCCTAGTGCCCTAGAAGGTAGGGGCTGTCTATCCTAGTGCCCTAGAAGGTAGGGGCTAGGGGCTGTATATCCTAGTGCCCTAGAAGGTAGGGGCTAGGGGCTGTTTATCCTAGTGCCCTAGAAGGTAGGGGCAAGGGGCTGTTTATCCTAGTGCCCTAGAAGGTAGGGGCTAGGGGCTGTCTATCCTAGTGCCCTAGAAGGTAGGGGCAAGGGGCTGTCTATCCTAGTGCCCTAGAAGGTAGGGGCAAGGGGCTGTCTATCCTAGTGCCCTAGAAGGTAGGGGCTAGGGGCTGTCTATCCTTGTGCCCTAGAAGGTAGGGGCTGTCTATCCTTGTGCCCTAGAAGGTAGGGGCTGTCTATCCTAGTGCCCTAGAAGGTAGGGGCTGTCTATCCTAGTGCCCTAGAAGGTAGGGGCTGTCTATCCTAGTGCCCTAGAAGGTAGGGGCTGTCTATCCTAGTGCCCTAGAAGGTAGGGGCTGTCTATCCTAGTGCCCTAGAAGGTAGGGGCTAGGGGCTGTCTATCCTAGTGCCCTAGAAGGTAGGGGTTAGGGGCTGTCTATCCTAGTGCCCTAGAAGGTAGGGGCTAGGGGCTGTCTATCCTAGTGCCCTAGAAGGTAGGGGCTAGGGGCTGTTTATCCTAGTGCCCTAGAAGGTAGGGGTTAGGGGCTGTCTATCCTAGTGCCCTAGAAGGTAGGGGTTAGGGGCTGTCTATCCTAGTGCCCTAGAAGGTAGGGGCTAGGGGCTGTTTATCCTAGTGCCCTAGAAGGTAGGGGCTGTCTATCCTAGTGCCCTAGAAGGTAGGGGCTAGGGGCTGTATATCCTAGTGCCCTAGAAGGTAGGGGCTAGGGGCTGTCTATCCTAGTGCCCTAGAAGGTAGGGGCTAGGGGCTGTCTATCCTAGTGCCCAAGAAGGTAGGGGCTGTCTATCCTAGTGCCCTAGAAGGTAGGGGCTGTCTATCCTAGTGCCCTAGAAGGTGTGTTTTAAAAAGCCATTTCCCCTCACTACTTCCTCTCTGTGTTATAAAAGCCATTTCCCCTCACTACTTCCTCTCTGTGTTATAAAAAGCCATTTCCCCTCACTACTTCCTCTCTGTGTTATAAAAGCCATTTCCCCTCACTACTTCCTCTCTGTGTTATAAAAGCCATTTCCCCTCACTACTTCCTCTCTGTGTTATAAAAGCCATTTCCCCTCACTACTTCCTCTCTGTGTTATAAAAGCCATTTCCCCTCACTACTTCCTCTCTGTGTTATAAAAGCCATTTCCCCTCACTACTTCCTCTCTGTGTTATAAAAGCCATTTCCCCTCACTACTTCCTCTCTGTGTTATAAAAAGCCATTTCCCCTCACTACTTCCTCTCTGTGTTATAAAAAGCCATTTCCCCTCACTACTTCCTCTCTGTGTTATAAAAAGCCATTTCCCCTCACTACTTCCTCTCTGTGTTATAAAAGCCATTTCCCCTCACTACTTCCTCTCTGTGTTATAAAAAGCCATTTCCCCTCACTACTTCCTCTCTGTGTTATAAAAAGCCATTTCCCCTCACTACTTCCTCTCTGTGTTATAAAAGCCATTTCCCCTCACTACTTCCTCTCTGTGTTATAAAAGCCATTTCCCCTCACTACTTCCTCTCTAACTGTGATAATTGAGATTCCTCTGAGGCGCTTTGATCCATTTAGAGCTGTTTGCATCCCAAATGGCACCCTATTCCCTATATAGATGGCACCCTATTCCCTATATAGATGGCACCCTACTCCCTATATAGATGGCACCCTACTCCCTATATAGATGGCACCCTACTCCCTATATAGATGGCACCCTACTCCCTATATAGATGGCACCCTACTCCCTATATAGATGGCACCCTACTCCCTATATAGATGGCACCCTATTCCCTATATAGATGGCACCCTACTCCCTATATAGATGGCACCCTACTCCCTATATAGATGGCACCCTATTCCCTATATAGATGGCACCCTATTCCCTATATAGATGGCACCCTATTCCCTATATAGATGGCACCCTATTCCCTATATAGATGGCACCCTACTCCCTATATAGATGGCACCCTACTCCCTATATAGATGGCACCCTACTCCCTATATAGATGGCACCCTACTCCCTATATAGATGGCACCCTATTCCCTATATAGATGGCACCCTATTCCCTATATAGCGCACTACTGTTTGACCAGAGAGCCCTATATAGGGAATAGGGTGCCATTTGGAATGAATCCTAGGTATTGACTTCATTATTGATATCCAATGGATTAACAGTGGTCCCTCATTAAACATGCAGAAGACTGAGTTATGAACTGCTGGTCTTCCTGACAGACATTAAATTCTCTGACAACAGCTCTGGTGGTCATTCCTGCAGTCAGCATGCCAATTGCACATTCCCTGAACTTGAGACGTGTGTCATTGTGTTGTGTGACACAACTGCACATTTTAATATTTCAGAGTGGCCTTTAATTGTCCCCAGCACAGGGGGCACCTGTGTAATGATCATGCTGTTTAATCACTTTCTTGATATGCTGCAACTGTCAGGTGAATGGATTATCTTGGCAAAGGAGAAATGCTCACTAACAGGAATGTAAACATATTTGTGCACAATTTCAGATGTTTTTGGTGCGCGTGGAACATTTCTGGGATCTTATTTCAGTTCATGAAACATGGGACCAACACTTTACATGTTGCATTTATATTTTTGTTCATTATAGTTACTCCACAATGCTAACCGAAATGACAGCTAACAATTTTTCCAAAACATGCATCCTGTTTGCAACAAGGCACTAAAGTAATACTGCAAAACATTTGGCAACGCAAATAGATTTTTGGTCCCGAATACAAAGTGTTATGTTTGGGGCAAATACAACACATTACTGAGTACCAGTCTACATATTTTCTAGCATAGTGGTGGATGCATCATGTTATGGGTATGCTTGTAATCGCTAAGGACTAGGGAGTTTTTCAGGATAAAAAAAACTTAATGAAGCTAAGCGCAGGTGAAAACCTGGTTCTGCTTTCCTCCAGACAGTAGGAGATTAATTCACATTTCAGCAGGACATTAACCTAAAACACAAGGCCAACACTACACTGGAGATGAATACCAAAAATACTGTGAATATTCCTGAGATGCCGAGTTACAGTTTAGACTTAAATCTACTTGAAAATCTATGGCAATGATCAACAACCAATTTGACAGAGCTTGAATCATTAAAAAAATAATAGTGGTGTTTTACACACTCCAGGTGTGGAAAGCTTTTAGAGACATCCCAGAAAGTCTCTCCGCTGTAATCACTGCCTAAAGTGCTTTTACAAAGTATTGCCGCGTGTGTGTGTGTGTGTGTGTGTGTGTGCATGTGCGTGTGCGTGTGTGTGTGTGTGTGTGTGTGTGAATACTTATATAAATTAAATATTTCATTTTCAAAAAAACATGTTTTCACTTTTTCATTATGGGGGTATTGTGTGAAGATGGGTGACTTTTTTTGTTTTAAATAAATGGAATCCATTTTGAATTCAGGCTGTAGCACAACAAAATGTGGAATAAGTCAACGGGTATGAATAGTTCCCCTGTGGGGCCCTGCTGTGGATTCTAGCCATGAAATGTCTGGCACGGCCAAATCGTTTTCTGAAGTTGTCAGATTGCCTCGTGCGATGCTTCGTCCTTCTGTCCGTGTGGACAGAGATGCTTCGTCCTTCTGGACAGAGATGCTCGTCCTTCTGTCTGTGTGGACAGAGATGCTTCGTCCTTCTGTCTGTGTGGACAGAGATGCTTCGTCCTTCTGTCTGTGTGGACAGAGATGCTTCGTCCTTCTGTCTGTGTGGACAGAGATGCTTCGTCCTTCTGTCTGTGTGGACAGAGATGCTTCGTCCTTCTGTCTGTGTGGACAGAGATGCTTCGTCCTTCTGTCTGTGTGGACAGAGATGCTTCGTCCTTCTGTCTGTGTGGACAGAGATGCTTCGTCCTTCTGTCTGTGTGGACAGAGATGCTTCGTCCTTCTGTCTGTGTGGACAGATGCTTCGTCCTTCTGTCTGTGTGGACAGAGATGCTTCGTCCTTCTGTCTGCGTGGACAGAGATGCTTCGTCCTTCTGTCTGTGTGGACAGAGATGCTTCGTCCTTCTGTCTGCGTGGACAGAGATGCTTCGTCCTTCTGTCTGCGTGGACAGAGATGCTTTCGTCCTCTGTCTGTGTGGACAGAGATGCTTCGTCCTTCTGTCTGTGTGGACAGAGATGCTTCGTCCTTCTGTCCTGTGTGGACAGAGATGCTTCGTCCTTCTGTCGTGTGGACAGAGATGCTTCGTCCTTCTGTCTGTGTGGACAGAGATGCTTCGTCCTTCTGTCTGTGTGGACAGAGATGCTTCGTCCTTCTGTCTGTGTGGACAGAGATGCTTCGTCCTTCTGTCCGTGTGGACAGAGATGCTTCGTCCTTCTGTCCGCGTGGACAGAGATGCTTCGTCCTTCTGTCCGCGTGGACAGAGATGCTTCGTCCTTCTGTCCGCGTGGACAGAGATGCTTCGTCCTTCTGTCTGTGTGGACAGAGATGCTTCGTCCTTCTGTCTGTGTGGACAGAGATGCTTCGTCCTTCTGTCTGTGTGGACAGAGATGCTTCGTCCTTCTGTCTGTGTGGACAGAGATGCTTCGTCCTTCTGTCTGTGTGGACAGAGATGCTTCGTCCTTCTGTCCGTGTGGACAGAGATGCTTCGTCCTTCTGTGCGGTGTGACAGAGATGCTTCGTCCTTCTGTCCGGTGGACAGAGATGCTTCGTCCTTCTGTCTGTGTGGACAGAGATGCTTCGTCCTTCTGTCTGTGTGGACAGAGATGCGTCAAATCTTAACAGGTAATAGATTTGATGTAATTTCCACTCTGTCAGTTTCACATCGGGCCACATTTGTCATTGTCATATTCTGAGAACAATGTTTTGTTCCTTCTGAAACCAGGTCACTCTTAACAGTCATCATGACATGTCCTTGCCATTATTTATACCGTATTATATCTCATTCCTGTTGGCATGTAGGCCTATTAGAAGAGAGGATCTCTTGTGTTCTATTAGTCCATAGTGTTGTGGTATTAGTCCGTGGTGTTGTGGTATTAGTCCATGGTGTTGTGGTATTAGTCCATGGTGTTGTGGTATTAGTATAGTGTTGTGGTATTAGTCCATAGTGTTGTGGTATTAGTCCATAGTGTTGTGGTATTAGTCCATGGTGTTGTGGTATTAGTATAGTGTTGTGGTATTAGTCCGTGGTATTAGTCCATGGTGTTGTGGTATTAGTATAGTGTTGTGGTATTAGTCCATAGTGTTGTGGTATTAGTCCATGGTGTTGTGGTATTAGTCCATGGTGTTGTGGTATTAGTCCATGGTGTTGTGGTATTAGTCCATGGTGTTGTGGTATTAGTCCATAGTGTTGTGGTATTAGTCCATGGTGTTGTGGTATTAGTCCATGGTGTTGTGGTATTAGTCCATAGTGTTGTGGTATTAGTCCATGGTGTTGTGGTATTAGTCCATGGTGTTGTGGTATTAGTCCATGGTGTTGTGGTATTAGTCCATGGTGTTGTGGTATTAGTCCATAGTGTTGTGGTATTAGTCCATGGTGTTGTGGTATTAGTCCATGGTGTTGTGGTATTAGTCCATGGTGTTGTGGTATTAGTCCATGGTGTTGTGGTATTAGTATAGTGTTGTGGTATTAGTCCATGGTGTTGTGGTATTAGTCCATGGTGTTGTGGTATTAGTCATGGTGTTGTGGTATTAGTCCATGGTGTTGTGGTATTAGTCCATGGTGTTGTGGTATTAGTCCATAGTGTTGTGGTATTAGTCCATAGTGTTGTGGTATTAGTCCATGGTGTTGTGGTATTAGTCCATGGTGTTGTGGTATTAGTCCATGGTGTTGTGGTATTAGTCCATGGTGTTGTGGTATTAGTCCATAGTGTTGTGGTATTAGTCCATGGTGTTGTGGTATTAGTCCATGGTGTTGTGGTATTAGTCCATAGTGTTGTGGTATTAGTCCATAGTGTTGTGGTATTAGTCCATGGTGTTGTGGTATTAGTCCATAGTGTTGGTCCCTTAGTAGTGACGCCTCACAAGTCTTCAACTGGCAGCTTCATTAAATAGTACCCGCAAAACACCCGTCTCAACGTCAACAGTGGAGAGGCGACTCAGGGATGCCGGCCTTCTAGGCAGAGTTCCAAAAAAAAAAAACATATCTCAGACTGGCCAATAAAAATAAAAGGTTAAGATGGGCAGAAGAACAGACGCTGGACCAAGGAACTCTGCCTAGAAGGCCAGCATCCCGGAGTCGCCTCTTCACTGTTGACGTTGAGACTGGTGTTTTGCGGGTACTATTTAATGAAGCTGCCAGTTGAGGACTTGTGAGGCGTCGGTTTCACAAACTAGACACTCTAATGTACTTGTCCTCTTGCTCAGTTGTGCACCGGGGCCTCCCACTCCTCTTTCTATTCTGGTTAGAGCCAGTTTGCGCTGTTCTGTGAAGGGAGTAGCACACAGCGTTGTACGAGATCTTCAGGTTCTTGGCAATTTCTCGCATGGAATAGCCTTCATTTCTCAGAACAAGAATAGACTGACGAGTTTCAGAAGAAAGGTCTTTGTTTCTGGACATTTTGAGCCTGTAATCGAACCCACAAATGCTGATGCTCCAGATACTCAACTAGTCTAAAGAAGGCCAATTTTATTGCTTCTTTAATCAGAACAACAGTTTTCAGATGTGCTAACATAATTGCAAAATGGTTTTCTAATGATCAATTAGCCTTTTAAAATGATCAACTTGGATTAGCTAACACAACGTGCCATTGGAACACGAGTGATGGTTGCTGATAATGGGCCTCTGTACACCTATGTAGATATTCCATTAAAAAATCATCAATTTCCAGCTCCAATAGTCATTTACAACATTAACAATGTCTACACTGTATTTATGATCAATTTGATGTTATTTTAATGGACATTTTTTGTTGTTGCTTTTCTTTCAAAAACAAGGACTTTTTTAAGTGACCCCAATCGTGTGTGTGTGTGTGTGTGTGTGTGTGTGTGTGTGTGTGTGTGTGTGTACCACACATGTGGAGATCCTCCGTTCACCTACTCTGCGTCTCTCAAAGACACGGCGGATGAAAGACATGGCGGTTGGAACCAAAAATCGCAAATTTGGACTCATCAGACCAAAGGACATATTTCCACTGGTCTAATGTCCATTGCTCGTGTTTGTTGGCCCAAGCAAGTCTCTTCTTCTTATTGGTGTCCTTTAGTAGTGGTTTCTTTGCAGCAATTCGACCATGAAGGCCTGATTCACGAGTCTCCTCTGAACAGTTGATGTTGAGATGTGTCTGTTACTTGAACTCTGAAGCATTTATTTGGGCTGCAATTTCTGAGGCTGGTAACTAATGAACTTATCCTCTGCAGCAGAGAACTCTGGGTCTTCCTTTCCTGTGGCGGTCCTCATGAGGCTGGTAACTCTAATGAACTTATCCTCTGCAGCAGAGAACTCTGGGTCTTCCTTTCCTGTGGCGGTCCTCATGAGAGCCAGTTTCATCATAGTGCTTGATGGTTTATGCGACTGCACTTGAAGAAACTTTATTGAAATGTTCCGTATTGACTGACCTTCATGTCGTTAAAGTAATGGAGTGTCGTTTCTCTTTGCTTATTTGAGCTGTTCTTGCCATAATATGGACTTGGTCTTTTACCAAATAGAGATCAAATCAAATGTATTTATACAGCCCTTCTTTCATCAGCTGATATCTCCAAGTGCTGTACAGAAACCCAGCCTAAAACCCCCAAACAGCAAGCAATGCAGGTGTAGAAGCATGGTGGCTAGGAAAAACTCCCTAGGAAAAACTCCCTAGAAAGGCCAAAACCTAGGAAGAAACCTAGAGAGGAACCAGGCTATGAGGGGTGTCCAGTCCTCTTCTGGCTGTGCCGGGTAGAGATTATAACAGAACATGGCCAAGATGTTTAAATGTTCATAGACGACCAGCAGGGTCAGATAATAATAATAATAATAATAATAATAAGCACAGTGGCTGTCGAGGGTGCAACAGGTCAGCACCTCAGGAGTAAATGTCAGTCGGCTTTTCATAGCCGATCATTCAGAGTATCTCTACCGCTCCTGCTGTCTCTAGAGAGTTGAAAACAGAGCTATCTTCTGTATACCACCCCTTCCTAGTCACAGCACAACTGATTGTCTCAAACTCATTAAGACGGAAAGAAATGACACAAATTAACTTTTAACAAGGCACACCTGTTAATTGAAATGTATTCCAAGTGACTATCTCATGAAGCTGGTTGAGAGAATGCCAAGAGTGAGCAAAGCTGACATCAAGGCAATCTTCTTATTATTCATTTCTTTCAACCAATCATCAGTCACTTGTGTCAGTGCAGTAGATGTTGAGTACCCTTCTCTATAAGCACGCCGAAAGACTGTTGTTCATTTGTTTACAGAGAAATAGCATTGTATTTGGTCAAACACATTTTTTTCTTCTCTCTCCCCCCCCTCCCCCCAAACAGTTTTCTAAGAAGCTGGCAGCAAGCTGATTGGTCTGCTGTTAGGACCGTTTTAAAGGGCTGCTTTACCTCTCTTGGGTAGCGGGAATGACTTTGTCGTCAGGCCCGGACGGAAGACAGACTTCCCTCTAGATTCAGATTAAAGACATGACAGATAGGAGTGTCTATAGAGTCAGTTACCATCTTCACTAAGCTTTCCTTCTAAGTTGTCAATGCCAGGATGTTGTTCCTCATTGATAGATTGTTCCACATCTCCCACGCTAACTTAACAAAATTATAACTTGCAATGCTTTCCTTTTAATTATTCGGTTTTTTTTATTTTTATGCATGAGCACAATTGCTCACTGGCATTACCCTCCTAAATTTTCCCACTTTGCCAATGAAATGATCATAAACATAATTGGCAACATCAAATGGTTTTGTGATGAATAAGCCATCTGCTTCAATGAAAGATGGAGTGAAATTTAGTCTTTCTGCCCATAATTTAATTTAAAAGTACTTTTTATATCGTTGATCTTGGCTTCATAATACAGTTTCTTCTTCTTTTGATGAGTGGAGTCGTATAATTTCTCAATTTGCAGTAAGTCAGCCAGTCAGATGTGCAGCCAGACTTATCAGCCACTCCTTTTTGCCCCCATCTCGTTCAACCATACCGTTGTTCATTATGTCCTCATCAATCCATGGAGCCTTAACAGGTCTAACAGTCAGTTTCTAAACAGGTTCATGTTTAGCAATAATTGGGGGGGAAAACAGCTATTTTAATATATTCATCAAGAGTAGCATCTGGATGCTCCTTTTATTAATCACATCAACACATATTTTTAACAACATCCACATAAGAGTCACAGTTAAATCTGTTTGTATGATCTCTTATATACTATTTAAGGCCCTGCTGTTGGAACTTTGTATTTCCTGTATATAGCCACTATATTGTAATCACTGCGTCCAATGGGTACGGATACAGCTTTAGAACAAAGTTCTACGGTATTAGTAGAAATGTGATCGATACATGCGGATTATCTTGTTCCTGTAGTGTTTTGTAAACACCCTGGTAGGTTGATTAATAACCTGAACCAGATTACAGGAACTGGTTACAGTGAGAAGCTTCCTCTTGAGCGGACAGCTTGATGAAAACCAGTTGATATTCAGGTCCCCCAGAAAGTAGACCTCTCTGTTTACATCACATACACTATCAAGCATTTCACACATATTATTTAGATACTGACTGTTAGCACTTGGTGGCCTATAGCAACACCCCTAAAGAAAAGGCTTTAGATGAGGCAGGTGAACCAACAACCACAACACTTCAATAACACTTGACATAAGATCTTCTCTAAGCATTACAGGGATATGGCTCTGACTGCAACACCTCCCCCATAAGCATTCCTGTCTCTTCTATAGATGTCATATCCGCTGTATTGCTGTATCATCAAAGGAATTATCGAAGTGATTCTCAGAAAAGGCTAATATATGAATATTATCTGATGTTAGGAAGTTATTGATTTCCAGAACCTTATTTCTAAGGCTACATACATTAATATGGATTATTATCAGCCCTTTCCTGGGTTAGCTTCTCACAGACAGACATAATATGGAAAAGAACAAACAACGCAAGAGAAACAAATATACATTCAGCTGTCTGTCTGTCTGTCTGTCTGTCTGTCTGTCTGTCTGTCTGTCTGTCTGTCTGTCTGTCTGTCTGTCTGTCTGTCTGTCTGTCTGTCTGTCTGTCTGTCTCATCCCTTCCAGGCTTCTGGGAAGGAGGGTAGGTTGGACAATGAGCCTGTCATAGCGGATGTAAGCGATGTCCCCGTCCGCTCCGGCAGCTTTCATGGCTGGGAGAAGTTATTTCTCCTCTTCTGTCGTACAGATTCAGGATTTACACACTGTGGTATTTACACCCCGGGTCAGGGAAAGGTTGAAAATGTCAGTGAAGGCACTTGCCAGCTGATCAACGTATGCTCTTGAGTACCCGTCCTGGTAATCCGTCTGGTCCTGCGGCCTCGGCTGTTTTAGAGAGAGAGGAAACAGCAGAGCTACGGACGGCTGAGTGAACCTGTCCCCCTCGGGACTACAGACGTCACTTTCTGTTCGTAGTATCTGTAGTGTGTAGACTAATGTGTAGTTCATCTCCCCTCAGTAACCACCTGGAGAATGTAGTCTAATGTGTAGTTCATCTCCCCTCAGTAACCACCTGGAGAATGTAGTCTAATGTGTAGTTCATCTCCCCTCAGTAACCACCTGGAGAATGTAGTCTGTGTAGTTCATCTCCACTCAGTAACCACCTGGAGAATGTAGTCTAATGTGTAGTTCATCTCCCCTCAGTAACCACCTGGAGAATGTAGTCTAATGTGTAGTTCATCTCCCCTCAGTAACCACCTGGAGAATGTAATCTAATGTGTAGTTCATCTCCCCTCAGTAACCACCTGCAGAATGTAGTCTAATGTGTAGTTCATCTCCCCTCAGTAACCACCTGGAGAATGTAGTCTAATGTGGTGTTCATCTCCCCTCAGTAACCACCTGGAGAAGTCTCTGCAGCTCCTGATGGACAGAGTGGATGATATGAGTCAGGACATTGTCAAGTACAACACCTACAGCCGTAACCTCAGCAAGCAACAGCAGCAGAAACACCAGGTAACACACACACACACACACACACATATATACACACACACACACACATATATACACACACACACACACACAGAGACCCACAGACACATTCTGTTATCATGATGGGAAAATGTAATCAACACACTGTAGTTGATAATGAGATAATCTACTTCCTGGACAGTGATTGTGTTAGAGGGGCGTTATAGAATTAGGCTCAGACCCCGTCCACAGGGAGTCCTCTCCTCCAGAGAGGAACGTGGGGGGGGGGGGGTGGTGAAAGAGAGAGAGACTGAGACCACTGGGGTTTCATCTAAACTAGTGCACTATTTAAGAGATCGGGTACTATTTGGGACTCGTCCTGACTGTCCTGCAGGGAAGCTGCTAAACAGATCCACTATACCAGGGAGGCAGAGGTACTATATAATATAACTGTTGATTGATCCAGGGAGGCAGAGGTACTATATAATATAACTGTTGATTGATCCAGGGAGACAGAGGTACTATATAATATAACTGTTGATTGATCCACTATACCAGGGAGACAGAGGTATTATATAATATAACTGTTGATTGATCCAGGGAGACAGAGGTACTATATAATATAACTGTTGATTGATCCACTATACCAGGGAGACAGAGGTACTATATAATATAACTGTTGATTGATCCACTATACCAGGGAGACAGAGGTACTATATAATATAACTGTTGATTGATCCACTATACCAGGGAGACAGAGGTATTATATAATATAACTGTTGATTGATCCAGGGAGACAGAGGTATTATATAATATAACTGTTGATTGATCCAGGGAGACAGAGGTACTATATAATATAACTGTTGATTGATCCACTATACCAGGGATGCTGTCGTGCCTCAGATCAACTTGGTACAATGTTACTGTAATGTGAGTGTCCCAGTAGAGGGGTGGCTGCAGTATGGAATGGAGCACGAAATACCAGTTTGCATTTCTCGTATCACCCTAGAAGCCATTTCTCGTGTGAAACCTAGAAGCCGTTTCTCGTATGAAACCTAGAAGCCGTTTCTCGTATGAAACCTAGAAGCCGTTTCTCGTATGAAACCTAGAAGCCGTTTCTCGTGTGAAACCTAGAAGCCGTTTCTCGTGTGAAACCTAGAATCCTAGAAGCCGTTTCTCGTATGAAACCTAGAAGCCGTTTCTCGTGTGAAACCTAGAAGCCATTTCTCGTGTGAAACCTAGAATCCTAGAAGCCGTTTCTCGTGTGAATCTAGTTATACAGGAATACTGTGGTGATAGTTTCTGGCAGGCTTGACAGGCTTTATATGTGTATGCAGGTAGCGGTAGTGTCCTAGCATCTACACCACCAACCTGTCCTCTGCTCTGCCTCCCCAAATTAAAAATACTTTTAGGTTCTGACGCGCATCAGGTCACTGATTTCCACTGTCGTATACCAACACATCACTCCGTCCCTGTCTGACATGTCTGTCGGATTTTATAGCTGTTCTCTCTCCCCTCCCTCCTCTCTCCCCTCCCTCCTCGCTCTCGCTCCCTCCTCGCTCTCGCTCCCTCCTCTCTCTCGCTCCCTCCTCGCTCTCTCTCTCCCCCTCTCTCGCTCTCGCTCCCTCCTCTCTCTCGCTCCCTCCTCTCTCTCCTCTCTCTCTCTCTCGCTCCCTCCTCTCTCTCGCTCCCTCCTCTCTCTCGCTCCCTCCTCTCTCTCGCTCTCTCTCTCCCCCTCCCTCCCTCTCTTGCTTTCTCTCGCTCTCCTTCTCCCTCGCTCTCCTTCTCTCCCTCGCTCTCCTTCTCTCCCTTGCCCTCTCTCCCCCTCCCCCTCTGTCTCTCTCTCTGCAGTATACCCAGCGGCGTCAGCAGGAGAATGCTCAGAGACAGACCAGAGGAGAGACTCCTCTACCTGAGGAAGATGTCTCCAAGATGTTTAAACCACCACAGCCTCCTCCTCGCATGGACACCCTCCTCATCGCAGGGTACCCTCCCTCCCTCCCTCCCCCTCCCTCCCTCCCCCACACCCCTCCCTCCCACCCTCCCTCCCTCCCCACACCCTCCCTCCCACCCTCCCCCCCTCCCTCCCTCCCTCCCCCACACCCTCCCTCCCTCCCCCACAATCTCCCTCCCTCCATGGTAGCCTATCAATATCCTCTTCCCTCATCCTTCCATGGTAACTACCTATCTCCTCCTCTGTTCTGTTCCCTCATCTCTCCATGGTAACTACCTAATCTCCTCCTCTGTTCTGATTCCCTCATCTCTCCATGGTAACTACCTATCTCCTCCTCTGTTCTGTTCCCTCATCTCTCCATGGTAACTACCTATCTCCTCCTCTGTTCTGTTCCCTCATCTCTCCATGGTAACTACCTATCTCCTCCTCTGTTCTGTTTCCCTCATCTCTCCATGGTACTACCTATCTCCTCCTCTGTTCTGTTCCCTCATCTCTCCATGGTAACTACCTATCTCCTCCTCTGTTCTGTTCCCTCATCTCTCCATGGTAACTACCTATCTCCTCCTCTGTTCTGTTCCCTCATCTCTCCTGGTAACTACCTATCTCCTCCTCTGTTCTGTTCCCTCATCTCTCCATGTACTACCTATCTCCTCCTCTGTTCTGTTCCCTCATCTCCTCCATGGTAACTACCTATCTCCTCCTTCTGTTCTGTTCCCTCATCTCTCATGGTAACTACCTATCTCATCCTCTGTTCTGTTCCCTCATCTCTCCATGGTAACTACCTATCTCTCCCCTCTGTTTCTGTTGCCTCATCTCTCCATGGTTAACTACACTACTCCTCCTGCTGTTCTGTTCCCTCCATCTCTCCATGGTAACTACCGATCTCCTCCTCTGATTCTTTCCCCTCATCTCTCCATGGTAACTACTATCTCCTCCTCTGTTCTGTTCCCTCACTCTCTCCATGGTAACTACCTATCCCTCCTCTGTTCCTGTTCCCTCATCTCTCCATGGTACTACCTATCTCCTCCTCTGTTCTGTTTCCCTACTCTCTCCATGGTAACTACTCTATTCCTCCTTCTGTTCTGTTTCCCATGAATCTCCTCCATGGTAACTACCTATCTCCTCCTTTGTTCTGTTCCTCATCTCTCCATGGTTAAACTACCTATCTCCTCCTCTGTTCTGTTCCCCTCATCTCTCTCATGGTAACTACCTATCTCCTCCTCTGTTCTGTTCCTCATCTCTCCATGGTAACTACCTATCTCCTCCTCTGTTCTGTTCCCTCATCTCTCCATGGTAACTACCTATCTCCTCCTCTGGTTCTGTTCCCTCATCTCTCCATGGTAACTACCTATCTCCTCCTCTGTTCTGGTCCCTCATCTCTCCATGGTAACTACCTATCTCCTCCTCTGTTCTGTTCCCTCATCTCTCCATGGTAACTACCTATCTCCTCCTCTGTTCTGTTCCCTCATCTCTCCATGGTAACTACCTATCTCCTCCTCTGTTCTGTTCCCTCATCTCTCCATGGTAACTACCTATCTCCTCCTCTGTTCTGTTCCCTCATCTCTCCATGGTAACTACCTATCTCCTCCTCTGTTCTGTTTCCCTCATCTCTCCATGGTAACTACCTATCTCCTCCTCTGTTCTGTTCCCTCATCTCTCCATGGTAACTACCTATCTCCTCCTCTGTTCTGTTCCCTCATCTCTCCATGGTAACTACCTATCTCCTCCTCTGTTCTGTTCCCTCATCTCTCCATGGTAACTACCATCTCCTCCTCTGTTCTGGTTCCCTCATCTCTCCATGGTAACTACCTATCTCCTCCTCTGTTCTGTTCCCTTCATCTCTCCATGGTAACTAACCTATCTCCTCCTCTGTTCTACACTTCCCTCTCTCTCATGGTAAATACCTATCTGGCCTCATCTGTTCCTGATTCCTCATCCTCTCCATGGTCAACTACCTATCTCTCCTCTGTTATGTTCCCTCATCCTCTCCATGGTAACTAGCCTATCTCCCTCCTCTGTTCTGATTCCAGTCAATCTCTCCATGGTAACTACCTATCTCCTCCTCTGTTGTCGTGATCCCTCATTCTCTCCATGGTAACTACCTATCTCCTCGTCTGTTCTAGTTCCCTCATCTCTCCATTGGTACTACCTATCCTCCTTTCCTCATCTCTCCATGGTAACTTACCTCTCTCCTCCTCTGTTCTGCTTACCCGCATCTTCTCCATGGTAACTACCTATCTCCTCCTCTGTTCTGTTCCTCATCTCCCAATCGGTAACTACCTATCTACTCCTCCTGTTCTGTTCCCTCATCTCTCCATGGTACCTACCTATCTCCTCCTCTGTTCTGTTCCCATCATCTCTCCATGGTAACTAACTATCTCCTCCTCTGTTCTGTTCCCATCATCTCTCCATGGTAACTACCTATCTCCTCCTCTGTTCTGTTCCTCATCTCTCCATGGTAACTGACCTATCTCCTCCTCTGTTCTGTTCCCTCATCTCTCCATGGTAACTACCTATCTCCTCCTCTGTTCTTGTTCCCATTCTCTCATGGTAACTACCTATCTCCTCCTCTGTTCTGTTCCCTCATCTCTCCATGTAAACTACCTATCTCCTCTTCTGTTCTGATTCCCTATCTCTCCATGGTAACTAACTATCTCCTCCTCTGTTCTGTTCCCTCATCTCGTCCCATGGTAACTACCTATCTCCTCCTCTGTTCTGTTCCCTATCTCTCCATGGTAACTACCTATCTCCTCCTCTGTTCTGTTCCCTCATCTCTCCATGGTTCAACTACACTATCTCCTCCTCCTGTTCTGTTCCCATCATCTCTCCATGGTAACTACCTATCTCCATCCTCTGTTCTGTTTCAATCCTTATCCTCTCTCATCTGGTAACTACCTATCTCCTCCTCTGTTCTGTTCCCTCATCTCTCTCATGGTAACTACCTATCTCCTCCTCTGTTTCTGTTCTCCTCAATCTCTCCATGGTAACTACCTATCTCCTCCTCTGTTCTGATCCCTCATCTCTCCATGGTAACTACCTATCTCCTCCTCTGTTCTGATCCCTCATCTCTCCATGGTAACTACCTATCTCCTCCTCTGTTCGTTCCCTCATCTCTCCATGGTAACTACCTATCTCCTCCTCTGTTCTGTTCCCTCATCTCTCCATGGATAACTACATCTCCTCCTCTGTTCTGTTCCCTCCTCTCTCCATGGTAACTACCCTATCTCCTCCTCTGTTCTGTTCCCTCATCTCTCCATGGTAACTACCTATCTCCTCCTCTGTTCTGTTCCCTCATCTCTCCATGGTAACTACCTATCTCCTCCTCTGTTTCTGTTCTCATTCTCCTGTTCCCTCATCTCTCCATGGTAACTACCTATCTCCTCCTCTGTTCTGTTCCCTCATCTCTCCATGGTAACTACCTATCTCCTCCTCTGTTCTGTTCCCTCATCTCTCCATGGTAACTACCTATCTCCTCCTCTGTTCTGATCCCTCATCTCTCCATGGTAACTACCTATCTCCTCCTCTGTTCTGTTCCCTCATCTCTCCATGGTAACTACCTATCTCCTCCTCTGTTCTGTTCCCTCATCTCTCCATGGTAACTACCTATCTCCTCCTCTGTTCTGTTCCCTCATCTCTCCATGGTAACTACCTATCTCCTCCTCTGTTCTGTTCCCTCATCTCTCCATGGTAACTACCTATCTCCTCCTCTGTTCTGTTCCCTCATCTATCTATGGTGTTAGTTACATTAATCTACAGCGTTATAGACTTCATCTGACATCCCTGGCTGCCTGCTGTCTCTCTGATGGTTGGCTTCATCCCAAAATAGCACCCTATTTCCTATATAGTGCACTACTTGTGACCAGGGTCCATAGGGACACACACGTAGAACTCTGGTTAGAACTAGTGCACCACATTAGGGGATAGGATGACATTTTGGGCACGGCTGTCGTCTCCCTTCTGACAACATGCGACTGATTGACCTCCAACGCTGCTAATATGATTCCTGCTGTTATTCATACTGCTGTGTTTTCTGTGTGTTTCTGCCAAAACAGGGCAAATTAACAATTACTGCCAGAATGTGAAGGAGTTCACCTCCCAGAACCTTGGCAAACTCTTCATGGCTGAGGCCCTTCAGGGACACAACAGCTAAAGGAGAAGACCCCCTTCCACCCAATCAGAATGTGTTCTAAATGGTATCCTATGCCCCCCCTTCCACCCAATCAGAATGTGTTCTAAATGGTATCCTATGCCCCACCTTCCATCCAATCAGAATGTGTTCTAAATGGTATCCTATGCCCTTTTTTTATATATAGTGCACTACTGGTCAAAACTAGTACACTATATAGGGGAATAGGGTGCGATTTGGGATGACACCCTATGACTGGAGGATTGATGTGATGCTGTTAGATTTGTTAAGAAATTAACATTATAATGGTTTGACCACCATTTATTTTATTAGTTATTAAGAAAACAACATGTTACAGGTTCTCCAAACAAGTGTTTTATTTGAACATTATTGTAACTTCAATAAAATCTTTGCATCTCCCCACATTGTTTTGCGCCTCTCTGTGCTCTTTCTATGTCTATTCATGTACAGTGGGGGGGGGGGAAGTATTTGATCCCCTGCTGATTTTGTTTGTTTGCCCACTGACAAAGAAATGATCGGTCTATAATTTTAATGGTAGGTTTATTTGAACAGTGAGAGACAGAATAACAACAAAAAAATCCAGAAAAACGCATGTCAAAAATGTTATAAAATGATTTGCATTTTAATGAGGGAAATAAGTATTTGACCCCCTCTCAATCAGAAAGATTTCTGGCTCCCAGGTGTCTTTTATACAGGTAACGAGCTGAGATTAGGAGCACACTCTTAAAGGGAGTGCTCCTAATCTCAGTTTGTTATCTGTATAAAAGACACCTGTCCACAGAAGCAATCAATCAATCAGATTCCAAATTCTCCACCATGGCCAAGACCAAAGAGCTCTCCAAGGATGTCAGGGACAAGATTGTAGACCTACACAAGGCTGGAATGGGCTACAAGACCATCGCCAAGCAGCTTGGTGAGAAGGTGACAACATTTGGTGCGATTATTCGCAAATGGAAGAAACACAAAAGAACTGTCAATATCCCTCGGCCTGGGGCTCCATGCAAGATCTCACCTCGTGGAGTTGCAATGATCATGAGAACGGTGAGGAATCAGCCCAGAACTACACAGAAGGATCTTGTCAATGATATCAAGGCAGCTGGGACCATAGTCACCAAGAAAACAATTGGTAACACTACGCGGTGAAGGACTGAAATCCTGCAGCGCCCGCAAGGTCCCCCTGCTCAAGAATACATATACATGCCCGTCTGAAGTTTGCCAATGAACATCTGAATGACCCAGAGGACAACTGGTGACAGTGTTGTGGTCAGATGAGACCAAAATGGAGCTCTTTGACATCAACTCAACTCGCCGTGTTTGGAGGAGGAGGAATGCTGCCTATGACCCCAAGAACACCATCCCCACCGTCAAACATGGAGGTGGAAACATTATGCTTTGGGGGTGTTTTACTGCTAAGGGGACAGGACAACTTCACCGCATCAAAGGGACGATGGACGGGGGCATGTACCGACAAATCTTGGGGGAGAACCTCCTTCCCTCAGCCAGGGCATTGAAAATGGATCGTGGATGGGTATTCCAGCATGACAATGACCCAAAACACACGGCCAAGGCAACAAAGGAGTGGCTCAAGAAGAAGCACATTAAGGTCCTGGAGTGGCCTAGCCAGTCTCCAGACCTTAATCCCATAGAAAATCTGTGGAGGGAGCTGAAGGTTCGAGTTGCCAAACGTCAGCCTCGAAACCTTAATGACTTTGAGAAGATCTGCAAAGAGGAGTGGGACAAAATCCCTCCTGAGATGTGTGCAAACCTGGTGACCAACTACAAGAAACGTCTGACCTCTGTGATTGCCAACAAGGGTTTTGCCACGAAGTACTAAGTCATGTTTTGCAGAGGGGGTCAATTACTTATTTCCCTCATTAAAATGCAAATCATTTTCTAACATTTTTGACATGTGTTTTTCTGGATTTTTATGTTGTTATTCTGTTTCTCACTGATCAAATAAACCTACTATTAAAATTATAGACTCAGTGGGCAAACATACAATATCAGCAGGGGATCAAATACTTTTTCCCCCAGTGTAGATTAAAACCTCGTCCTGGACTGAAACACACTTTCAATGGAGTTTCTCCCATGTCCAGAACTAGGCATCATCTGTGTCCAGGGAAACTGCCCAGGAGTGTCCCAATAGAATAACGCTGACTACAATAACACCAACATTTCCTTCCTGTACACTATTATACCGTATGGCCTTCTGTTTATGAAGCTGCAGCCTCCTCTTTCTGTTCCTGAGACGGGGTGCTAACTGATTACCCCAATATATCACTCCCTGGGACGGGGTGCTAACTGATTACCCCAATATATCACTCCCTGGTCCTGGGACGGGGTGCTAACTGATTACCCCAATATATCACTCCCTGGTCCTGGGACGGGGTGCTAACTGATTACCCCAATTTATCACTCCCTGGTCCTGGGACGGGGTGCTAACTGATTACCCCAATATATCACTCCCTGGTCCTGAGACAGGGTGCTAACTGATTACCCCAATATATCACTCCCTGGGACGGGGTGCTAACTGATTACCCCAATATATCACTCCCTGGTCCTGGGACGGGGTGCTAACTGATTACCCCAATATATCACTCCCTGGTCCTGGGACAGGGTGCTAACTGATTACCCCAATATATCACTCCCTGGTCCTGGGACGGGGTGCTAACTGATTACCCCAATTTATCACTCCCTGGTCCTGGGTGCTAACTGATTACCCCAATATATCACTCCCTGGTCCTGGGACAGGGTGCTAACTGATTACCCCAATATATCACTCCCTGGTCCTGGGACAGGGTGCTAACTGATTACCCCAATATATCACTCCCTGGTCCTGGGACAGGGTGCTAACGGATTACCCCAATATATCACTCCCTGGTCCTGGGATAGGGTGCTAACTGATTACCCCAATATATCACTCCCTGGGACGGGGTGCTAACTGATTACCCAATATATCACTCCCTGGTCCTGGGTGCTAACTGATTACCCCAATATATCACTCCCTGGTCCTGGGACAGGGTGCTAACTGATTACCCCAATATATCACTCCCTGGGATGGGGGGCTAACTGATTACCCAATATATCATTCCCTGGTCCTGGGACGGGGTGCTAACTGATTACCCCAATATATCACTCCCTGGCCCTGGGACGGGGTGCTAACTGATTACCCCAATATACCACTCCCTGGTCCTGATGGTTACAAAGCAACAGAACATGCCTGTGTAGTGCAATAGGACTGTGGTCTGACGTAGTGCACTATATATATATAATGAATCAGGTTGCTATTTGGAACTCGGGAGCCTTGCAGCAGGCAGGGAGAACAGGAAAGCATCATGTGTGTAATCACACTAGAACAGCTGGACTTATCTCCTTACTGCCAGGTAACAGAGTGTCCCATATAACACCCTATATAGTGGACTACTTTTAACCAGAGCCCCAGGAAACCCCCGTAGGGTTCTGGTTAAAACTAGTGCACTATATAGGGAATAGGGTGTCACCTGGGACATTTGACTCCAGTTTTAATGAGGCTGTCAGGCCGTTTTGATCATTAAATAATTAGCTTTCTGCACTGCCAGAGCACCAACCTCTGGAATATTACTATCTGTTGTTAATACAACTCAGATAGAGGCCGACGTACAACACACACACACACACACACACACACACACACACACACACACACACACACACCAGCTGAGGCAGAGCAGGAAACCTAGGACTTGTTATCTGTTGTGGTGACAATAACGCTGTGTGTGTGTGTGTGTGTGTGTGTGTGTGTGTGTGTGTGTGTGTGTGTGTGTGTGTGTGTGAGAGACTGTGCGGGTGTGTATATGTGTGTGTGTGTGTGTGCGTGCGTGCGTCAGCCACTGTGTGTGTGTGTGTGTGTGCGCGCGTGCGTGTGTGCGTGTGTGTGTGTGAGAGAGAGAGTGAGAGACTGCGTGCGTGCGTGCGTGCGTGCGTGTGTGCGTGCGTGCGTGTGTGTGTGAGCAGCAGCAGGAGGTTAACAGTAATTACCAGTCAGATAGCTGAGCTATGTGTAATTGAAAACAGACCTTCTCCTCATAATTCACTGTTTTCCTTTAGACCTTGACAGGAATTCTGACAGGCACAGTTTGGAAAAATTCATTTACTAAGTTTCCTGTTTAGTGTTCTTAGATGGCAGACTTTGTCTGTACCTGCACTACCTATCTATCTGTTCTCTACCTGGTAACTACCTATCTATCTGATCTCTCCCTGGTAACTACCTATCTATCTGATCTCTCCCTGGTAACTACCTATCTATCTGTTCTCTCCCTGGTAACTACCTATCTATCTGTTCTCTCCCTGGTAACTACCTATCTATCTGTTCTCTCCCTGGTAACTACCTATCTATCTGTTCTCTCCCTGGTAACTACCTATCTATCTGTTCTCTCCCTGGTAACTACCTATCTATCTGTTCTCTCCCTGGTAACTACCTATCTATCTGTTCTCTCCCTGGTAACTACCTATCTATCTGTTCTCTCCCTGGTAACTACCTATCTATCTGTTCTCTCCCTGGTAACTACCTATCTATCTGTTCTCTCCCTGGTAACTACCTATCTATCTGTTCTCTCCCTGGTAGCTACCTATCCCTCCCTCTAAGTTTCCTGTTTAGTGTTGTTAGATGGTAGACGTTGTCTGTACCTGCACTTCGCAGACATGTGGTTATATGATCATGGCACTTTGGATATCTAGTCTTGTTCAAATTACTTTGTGTTTTAAGAAAATGGATTGTCTCACCGAAGGATCAATAAATGTGTTATGCCCAGCAAATCATCACGGGGATTTCAAATCTGTTCTGACATCAATAACGGTTCTTCATTTCATTAGTTTTATGTCAAGGTTAAAAACTCTGCTGCTGTGTAACATCTGAGACTACCAGCCATTATTATACAGTAACAATACAGTCTGAATCCTTACTGAATTCAGCCATGACAGTAACAATACAGTCTGAATCCTTATTGAATTCAGCCATGACAGTAACAATACAGTCTGAATCCTTATTGAATTCAGCCATGACAGTAACAATACAGTCTGAATCCTTATTGAATTCAGCCATGACAGTAACAATACAGTCTGAATCCTTACTGAATTCAGCCATGACAGTAACAATACAGTCTGAATCCTTATTGAATTCAGCCATGACAGTAACAATACAGTCTGAATCCTTATTGAATTCAGCCATGACAGTAACAATACAGTCTGAATCCTTATTGAATTCAGCCATGACAGTAACAATACAGTCTGAATCCTTATTGAATTCAGCCATGACAGTAACAATACAGTCTGAATCCTTATTGAATTCAGCCATGACAGTAACAATACAGTCTGAATCCTTATTGAAATCAGCCATGACAGTAACAATACAGTCCGAATCCTTATTGAATTCAGCCATGACAGTAACAATACAGTCTGAATCCTTATTGAATTCAGCCATGACAGTAACAATACAGTCTGAATCCTTATTGAATTCAGCCATTATTATATAGTAACAATAGTCTGAATCCTTATTGAATTCAGCCATGACAGTAACAATACAGTCTGAATCCTTACTGAATTCAGCCATGACAGTAACAATACAGTCTGAATCCTTATTGAATTCAGCCATGACAGTAACAATACAGTCTGATTCCTTATTGAATTCAGCAATGACAGTAACAATACAGTCTGATTCCTTATTGAATTCAGCCATGACAGTAACAATACAGTCTGATTCCTTATTGAATTCAGCCATGACAGTAACAATACAGTCTGAAGCCTTATTGAATTCAGCCATGACAGTAACAATACAGTCTGATTCCTTATTGAATTCAGCCATGACAGTAACAATACAGTCTGATTCCTTATTGAATTCAGCCTTAACAGTAACAATACAGTCTGATTCCTTATTGAATTCAGCCATGACAGTAACAATACAGTCTGAATCCTTATTGAAATCAGCCATGACAGTAACAATACAGTCTGAATCCTTATTGAATTCAGCCATGACAGTAACAATACAGTCTGATTCCTTATTGAATTCAGCCATGACAGTAACAATACAGTCTGATTCCTTATTGAATTCAGCCATGACAGTAACAATACAGTCTGAATCCTTATTGAATTCAGCTATGACAGTAACAATACAGTCTGAAGTGTGTCCCTGTACCAGGTAGATGTGTTCCTGTACCAAGGACCAGGTTGATGTGTTCCTGTACCAGGTAGATGTGTTCCTGTACCAGGTAGATGTGTTCCTGTACCAAGGACCAGGTAGATGTGTTCCTGTACCAGGTAGATGTGTTCCTGTACCAGGTAGATGTGTTCCTGTACCAAGGACCAGGTAGATGTGTTCCTGTACCAGGTAGATGTGTTCCTGTACCAAGGACCAGGTAGATGTGTTCCTGTACCAGGTAGATGTGTTCCTGTACCAAGGACCAGGTAGATGTGTTCCTGTACCAGGTAGATGTGTTCCTGTACCAGGTAGATGTGTTCCTGTACAGAGGACCAGGTAGATGTGTTCCTGTACCAGGTAGATGTGTTCCTGTACCAGGTAGATGTGATCCCGTACCAGGTAGATGTGTTCCTGTACCAGGTAGATGTGTTCCTGTACCAAGGACCAGGTAGATGTGTTCCTGTACCAGGTAGATGTGTTCCTGTACCAGGTAGATGTGTTCCTGTACCAAGGACCAGGTAGATGTGTTCCTGTACCAAGGACCAGGTAGATGTGTTCCTGTACCAGGTAGATGTGTTCCTGTACCAAGGACCAGGTAGATGTGTTCCTGTACCAAGGACCAGGTAGATGTGTTCCTGTACCAGGTAGATGTGTTCCTGTACCGAGGACCAGGTAGATGTGTTCCTGTACCAGGTAGATGTGTTCCTGTACCAGGTAGATGTGTTCCTGTACCAGGTAGAGGTGTTCCTGTACCAGGTAGATGTGTTCCTGTACCAAGGACCAGGTAGATGTGTTCCTGTACCAGGTAGATGTGTTCCTGTACCAGGTAGATGTGTTCCTGTACCGAGGACCAGGTAGATGTGTTCCTGTACCAGGTAGATGTGTTCCTGTACCAGGTAGATGTGTTCCTGTACCGAGGACCAGGTAGATGTGTTCCTGTACCGAGGACCAGGAATACATGGAGAAGGACTGTTATGTTCAGTTATTCATTTCTTTATGATTCATAGTTTTCTTAGTTTAGTTTGTCTTTGTATTATTGTATAAATCTCTCTCTCAGTTGGTGGTTCTGGGCTACATCACAAATGGCACCCTATGTCCTTCATGCCTTGAGCTCTGGTCAAAAGTAGGGCACTATAGAGGGAATAGGGTTCTATAGGGCTCTGGTCTAAAGTAGTGCACTATATAGGGAATAGGGTGCCATAGGGTCCTGGTCTAAAGTAGTGCACTATATAGGGAATAGGGTGCCATAGGGTCCTGGTCTAAAGTAGTGCACTATATAGGGAATAGGGTGCCATTGGGTCCTGGTCTAAAGTAGTGCACTATAGAGGGAATAGGGTCCCATTTGGGACGCATTCTGGGACTGTGGGATCCTCATATAGATGCATGGGAGACTGGGACTGTGGGATCCTTCTAGAGATGCATGGGAGACTGGGACTGTGGGATCCTCATATAGATGCATGGGATACTGGGACTGTGGGATCCTCATATAGATGCATGGGAGACTGGGACTGTGGGATCCTCATATAGATGCATGGGAGACTGGGACTGTGGGATCCTCATATAGATGCATGGGAGACTGGGACTGTGGGATCCTCATATAGATGCATGGGAGACTGGGACTGTGGGATCCTCATATAGATGCATGGGAGACTGGGACTGTGGGATCCTCATATAGATGCATGGGAGACTGGGACTGTGGGATCCTCATATAGATGCATGGGAGACTGGGACTGTGGGATCCTCATATAGATGCATGGGAGACTGGGACTGTTGGGATCCTCATATAGATGCATGGGAGACTGGGACTGTGGGATCCTCATATAGATGCATGGGAGACTGGGACTGTGGGATCCTTCTAGAGATGCATGGGAGACTGGGACTGTGGGATCCTCATATAGATGCATGGGAGACTGGGACTGTGGGATCCTCATATAGATGCATGGGAGACTGGGACTGTGGGATCCTTCTAGAGATGCATGGGAGACTGGGACTGTGGGATCCTCATATAGATGCATGGGATACTGGGACTGTGGGATCCTCATATAGATGCATGGGAGACTGGGACTGTGGGATCCTCATATAGATGCATGGGAGACTGGGACTGTGGGATCCTCATATAGATGCATGGGAGACTGGGACTGTGGGATCCTCATATAGATGCATGGGAGACTGGGACTGTGGGATCCTCATATAGATGCATGGGAGACTGGGACTGTGGGATCCTCATATAGATGCATGGGAGACTGGGACTGTGGGATCCTCATATAGATGCATGGGAGACTGGGACTGTGGGATCCTCATATAGATGCATGGGAGACTGGGACTGTTGGGATCCTCATATAGATGCATGGGAGACTGGGACTGTGGGATCCTCATATAGATCCATGGGAGACTGGGACTGTGGGATCCTCATATAGATGCATGGGAGACTGGGACTGTGGGATCCTCATATAGATGCATGGGAGACTGGGACTGTGGGATCCTTCTAGAGATGCATGGGAGACTGGGACTGTGGGATCCTCATATAGATGCATGGGAGACTGGGACTGTGGGATCCTCATATAGATGCATGGGAGACTGGGACTGTTGGTATCCTTCTAGAGATGCATGGGAGCAGATGTGATTGTCAAAGTGTCGTTCCCATGGTGTGACACTGCATCAGAGAGCGAGAGGGAATGTCAATGTCCATGACACCATTTTAAAGGAAGGGATGGTTTTTTAATGTCCGTACTATTTGAAGGAATTCAAGCAATTTTTTGGGGGGGTATGAAATCGAGTTGGAGACCTAGTCTACATATTAATGCACACAATTAAACATTTAAAGACTCCATGCTGTCTTTTTAACTGTATTTTTAAATCATCACTGTATCTCTAATAAATCACTGTTTATTTCTTGGAAATAACTCAAAATATTCAGTATTTTTTTTTAAAATAATTTATTTCCCTGAGCCTCCTTTTGCCATTGAAATGCTCAGTCTGATCGTGTAGGTTCATCGATACAAATGTAAATATATTTACATACACAGCCCTGATTGGCGGAGAGGATCGTCTGGAGTTTACCCCATCAGAGTAGGAGGATACATTTGCAAATAAAAGATTGTGATGTCATGATGCGGGCCAAAAACTTCATCCCACTTGAACAAGCTGGATATCCAGGATTTTTGTAAAAACAGCTCTTACACAAAATGAGCATTATCATAATTGTCACAATTTCAGAGTGTTTTTTTTGGACCACATAGTGTGGAAATATATCACACCCCAAAAGAAGCAAAACACATTTTTGACTCCACTGCCCCTTTAACCTTCCCCTGAAAGCACATTCCTTTAACCTTCACCTGAAAGCACATTCCTTTAACCTTCCCCTGAAAGCACATTCCTTTACCTTCCCCTGAAATCACATTCCTCAACCTTCCCCTGAAAGCACATTCCTTTACCTTCCCCTGAAAGCACATTCCTTTAACCTTCCCATGAAAGCACATTCCTTTAACCTTCCCCTGAAAGCACATTCCTTTAACCTTCCCCTGAAAGAACATTCCTTTACCTTCCCCTGAAAGGACATTCCTTTAACCTTCCCCTGAAAGCACATTCCTTTCACCTTCCCCTGAAACCACATTCCTTAACCTTCCCCTGAAAGCACATTCCTTTACCCTTCCCCTGAAAGCACATTCCTATAACCTTCCCCTGAAAGCACATTCCTTTAACCTTCTCCTGAAAGCACATTCCTTTACCCTTCCCCTGAAAGCACATTCCTTAACCTTCACCTGAAAGCACATTCCTTTAACCTTCACCTGAAAGCACATTCCTTTACCCTTCCCCTGAAAGCACATTCCTTTAACCTTCCCCTGAAAGCACATTCCTTTAACCTTCCCCTGAAAGCACATTCCTTTAACCTTCCCCTGAAAGCACATTCCTTTACCTTCCCCTGAAAGCACATTCCTTTAACCTTCCCCTGAAAGCACATTCCTTTAACCTTCCCCTGAAAGCACATTCCTTTAACCTTCCCCTGAAAGCACATTCCTTTAACCTTCCCCTGAAAGCACCTTCCTTTAACCTTCCCCTGAAACCACATTCCTTTAACCTTCCCCTGAAAGAACATTCCTTAACCTTCTCCTGAAAGAACATTCCTTTAACCTTCCCCTGAAAGAACATTCCTTTAACTTCCCCTGAAAGGACATTCCTTTAACCTTCCCCTGAAAGAACATTCCTTTACCTTCCCCTGAAACCACATTCCTTTAACCTTCTCCTGAAAGCACATTCCTTTAACCTTCCCCTGAAAGCACATTCCTTTAACCTTCCCCTGAAAGCACATTCCTTTAACCTTCCCCTGAAACCACATTCCTTTAACCTTCTCCTGAAAGCACATTCCTTTAACCTTCCCCTGAAAGCACATTCCTTTAACCTTCCCCTGAAAGCACATTCCTTTAACCTTCCCCTGAAAGCACATTCCTTTAACCTTCCCCTGAAAGCACATTCCTTTAACCTTCTCCTGAAAGCACATTCCTTTAAACTTCCCCTGAAAGCACATTCCTTTAACCTTCTCCTGAAAGCACATTCCTTAACCTTCCCCTGAAAGCACATTCCTTTAACCTTCCCCTGAAAGCACATTCCTTTCACCTCCTGAAAGCACATTCCTTTAACCTTCCCCTGAAAGCACATTCCTTTAACCTTCACCTGAAACCACATTCCTTAACCTTCCCCTGAAAGCACATTCCTTTAACCTTCCCCTGAAAGCACATTCCTTAACCTTCCCCTGAAAGCACATTCCTTTAACTTTCCCCTGAAAGAACATTCCTTAACCTTCTCCTGAAAGAACATTCCTTTAACCTTCCCCTGAAAGAACATTCCTTTACCATCCCCTGAAAGGACATTCCTTTAACCTTCCCCTGAAAGCACATTCCTTTAACCTTCTCCTGAAAGCACATTCCTTTAACCTTCCCCTGAAAGCACATTCCTTTAACATTCTCCTGAAAGCACATTCCTTTAACCTTCCCCTGAAAGCACATTCCTTTAACCTTCCCCTGAAAGCACATTCCTTTAACCTTCCCCTGAAAGCACATTCCTTTAACCTTCCCCTGAAAGCACATTCCTTTAACCTTCCCCTGAAAGCACATTCCTTTAACCTTCCCCTGAAAGCACATTCCTTAACCTTCCCCTGAAAGCACATTCCTTAACCTTCCCCTGAAAGCACATCCTTACCTCCCTGAAAGCACATTCCTTTAACCTTCCCCTGAAAGCACATTCCTTTTAACCTTCCCCTGAAAGCACATTCCTTTAACCTTCCCCTGAAACCACATTCCTTTAACCTTCTCCTGAAAGCACATTCCTTTAAACTTCCCCTGAAAGCACATTCCTTTAACCTTCTCCTGAAAGCACATTCCTTAACCTTCCCCTGAAAGCACATTCCTTTCACCTCCTGAAAGCACATTCCTTTAACCTTCCCCTGAAAGCACATTCCTTTAACCTTCACCTGAAATCACATTCCTTAACCTTCCCCTGAAAGCACATTCCTTTAACCTTCCCCTGAAAGCACATTCCTTAACCTTCCCCTGAAAGCACATTCCTTAACCTTCCCCTGAAAGAACATTCCTTTAACCTTCCCCTGAAAGCACATTCCTTAACCTTCCCCTGAAAGCACATTCCTTTAACCTTCCCCTGAAAGCACATTCCTTTAACCTTCCCCTGAAAGCACATTCCTTTAACCTTCCCCTGAAAGCACATTCCTTTAACCTTCCCCTGAAAGCACATTCCTTAACCTTCCCCTGAAAGCACATTCCTTTAACCTTCCCCTGAAAGCACATTCCTTAACCTTCTCCTGAAAGCACATTCCTTAACCTTCTCCTGAAAGCACATTCCTTTAACCTTCCCCTGAAAGCACATTCCTTTAACCTTCTCCTGAAAGCACATTCCTTAACCTTCTCCTGAAAGCACATTCCTTTAACCTTCCCCTGAAAGCACATTCCTTTAACCTTCTCCTGAAAGCACATTCCTTTAACCTTCCCCTGAAAGCACATTCCTTTAACCTTCTCCTGAAAGCACATTCCTTAACCTTCTCCTGAAAGCACATTCCTTTAACCTTCCCCTGAAACCACATTCCTCTAACCTTCCCCTGAAAGAACATTCTTTATCACTCCCCTGAGGACTTTTGTCTCTCTGTATAGTTGAGATGAACGCCATATAGGCTAGCCGTATCATCCATCTCAGTTGGAGCGCTGTTCTAGGGTCAGTTTAGCCTCTTAGATTATAATCAATAAGATCATATGGACAGGAGTGACCTGATCCTAGATCAGCACTCTGATATGCTTGATACAGACTGTTTGTGCTGAATAAGCCAACTCCCGTGGTCGTTGTCACGACAACACGACACAGATCTCGGACCAGGCTAAGCAGAATGATTCCTTGCGTAGTAGACTACCCTTTTCAAAAGAGCATCTACTATATTTGTCTTTCTTCCTAAGTCGAATGAGGGTTGGCTGAGCAAACAGGGCATCACTGTCCCAAGCAGTAGAGCAATAGGCTATTTAATTAGACTAAGGGATTTCTCTATCTTTCTCTCCACCCCTCCTCCCCACCTTCTCGGTCTCCCTCGCTCTCTCCCCCCCTTCTCTCTTGCTGGAGCAGGAGCTCAATATGTCAGAGGGATATTAGTTGGGTGTCATTTAATCAGAGTAAAGCCGTATAGTTGGGTGTCATTTAATCAGAGTGTAAAGCCTGTATAGTTTGGTGTCATTTAATCAGAGTGTAAAGCCCGTATAGTTTGGTGTCATTTAATCAGAGTGTAAAGCCTGTATAGTTTGGTGTCATTTAATCAGAGTGTAAAGCCTGTATAGTTTGGTGTCATTTAATCAGAGTGTAAAGCCTGCATAGTTTGGTGTCATTTAATCAGAGTGTAAAGCCCGTATAGTTTGGTGTCATTTAATCAGAGTGTAAAGCCTGTATAGTTTGGTGTCATTTAATCAGAGTGTAAAGCCCGTATAGTTTGGTGTCATTTAATCAGAGTGTAAAGCCTGTATAGTTTGGTGTTATTTAATCAGAGTGTAAAGCCCGTATAGTTTGGTGTCATTTAATCAGAGTGTAAAGCCTGCATAGTTTGGTGTCATTTAATCAGAGTGTAAAGCCCGTATAGTTTGGTGTCATTTAATCAGAGTGTAAAGCCCGTATAGTTTGGTGTCATTTAATCAGAGTGTAAAGCCCGTATAGTTTGGTGTCATTTAATCAGAGTGTAAAGCCCGTATAGTTTGGTGTCATTTAATCAGAGTGTAAAGCCCGTATAGTTTGGTGTCATTTAATCAGAGTGTAAAGCCCGTATAGTTTGGTGTCATTTAATCAGAGGTAAAGCCCGTATAGTTGGTGTCATTTAATCAGAGATGTAAAGCCCGTATAGTTTGGTTTCATTTAATCAGAGTGTAAAGCCTGTATAGTTTGGTGTCATTTAATCAGAGTGTAAAGCCCGTATAGTTTGGTGTCAGTTAATCAGAGTGTAAAGCCTGTATAGTTTGGTGTCATTTAATCAGAGAGTAAAGCCCGTATAGTTTGGTGTCATTTAATCAGAGTGTAAAGCCCGTATAGTTTGGTGTCATTTAATCAGAGTGTAAAGCCCGTATAGTTTGGTGTCATTTAATCAGAGTGTAAAGCCCGTATAGTTTGGTGTCATTTAATCAGAGTGTAAAGCCCGTATAGTTTGGTGTCATTTAATCAGAGTGTAAAGCCCGTATAGTTTGGTGTCATTTAATCAGAGTGTAAAGCCCGTATAGTTTGGTGTCATTTAATCAGAGAGTAAAGCCCGTATAGTTTGGTGTCATTTAATCAGAGTGTAAAGCCCGTATAGTTTGGTGTCATTTAATCAGAGTGTAAAGCCTGTATAGTTTGGTTTCATTTAATCAGAGTGTAAAGCCCGTATAGTTTGGTGTCATTTAATCAGAGTGTAAAGCCTGTATAGTTTGGTGTCATTTAATCAGAGTGTAAAGCCTGTATAGTTTGGTGTCATTTAATCAGAGTGTAAAGCCTGTATAGTTTGGTGTCATTTAATCAGAGTGTAAAGCCTGTATAGTTTGGTTTCATTTAATCAGAGTGTAAAGCCCGTATAGTTTGGTGTCATTTAATCAGAGTGTAAAGCCTGTATAGTTTGGTGTCAGTTAATCAGAGCGTAAAGCCCGTATAGCTGTAACCTGTAGTAATCTACGACATCAGTGTTGAAACACAAGCTCTTTCACCAGTTCACCCTCAGACCATCCTGTCCGTGGTAATAGAGAATCAGCTGGCTGAATCAAATTAAACCAAAAGGGGGGGGTAGCTGACGTCCTGAATGGCTCCCTGTTCCCTTTATAGAAGGGGGTAGCTGACGTCCTGAATGGCTCCCTGTTCCCTTTATAGAAGGGGGTAGCTGACGTCCTGAATGGCTCCCTGTTCCCTTTATAGAAGGGGGTAGCTGACGTCCTGAATGGCTCCCTGTTCCCTTTATAGAAGGGGGTAGCTGACGTCCTGAATGGCTCCCTGTTCCCTTTATAGAAGGGGGTAGCTGACGTCCTGAATGGCTCCCTGTTCCCTTTATAGAAGGGGGTAGCTGACGTCCTGAATGGCTCCCTGTTCCCTTTATAGAAGGGGGTAGCTGACGTCCTGAATGGCTCCCTGTTCCCTTTATAGAAGGGGGGTAGCTGACGTCCTGAATGGCTCCCTGTTCCCTTTATAGAAGGGGGTAGCTGACGTCCTGAATGGCTCCCTGTTCCCTTTATAGAAGGGGGTAGCTGACGTCCTGAATGGCTCCCTGTTCCCTTTATAGAAGGGGGTAGCTGACGTCCTGAATGGCTCCCTGTTCCCTTTATAGAAGGGGGTAGCTGACGTCCTGAATGGCTCCCTGTTCCCTTTATAGAAGGGGGTAGCTGACGTCCTGAATGGCTCCCTGTTCCCTTTATAGAAGGGGGGTAGCTGACGTCCTGAATGGCTCCCTGTTCCCTTTATAGAAGGGGGGTAGCTGACGTCCTGAATGGCTCCCTGTTCCCTTTATAGAAGGGGGTAGCTGACGTCCTGAATGGCTCCCTGTTCCCTTTATAGAAGGGGGTAGCTGACGTCCTGAATGGCTCCCTGTTCCCTTTATAGAAGGGGGTAGCTGACGTCCTGAATGGCTCCCTGTTCCCTTTATAGAAGGGGGTAGCTTACGTCCTGAATGGCTCCCTGTTCCCTTTATAGAAGGGGGTAGCTGACGTCCTGAATGGCTCCCTGTTCCCTTTATAGAAGGGGGGTAGCTGACGTCCTGAATGGCTCCCTGTTCCCTTTATAGAAGGGGGTAGCTGACGTCCTGAATGGCTCCCTGTTCCCTTTATAGAAGGGGGTAGCTGACGTCCTGAATGGCTCCCTGTTCCCTTTATAGAAGGGGGTAGCTGACGTCCTGAATGGCTCCCTGTTCCCTTTATAGAGCACTACGTTTTGACCAGGGCCCAAAAGGGCTTTATCAGAAGAATGGGTGAAGAAAGCGCTTGTGGGAACCTGGTCAAAAGGAGTGCACTAGGGAACAGGGAGCCATTTGGGACGCAGGATAAAGGGTTCCCTCGCTGTCAATTCCAGGATACTTCCTGCTCTCTTTTCCTCTCCTCTTCCTGGGTATTACCATGGCAACTGGACGGCTCATTGGATGGCTGTTGGAGATGTCAAGAAGCTCAACCCGGTGGAAAAAACTCATCTGTCAAGTCCTCAAAAACAGGACTGGAAAATAAATTATCGTTTTTTTTATTTGGAAGGTTTGGGTGCTGATTGTGAATATACAATTGGTAGGATTTTAAATTAAATAAAAAAACGAATTGAATGTACCATCACTTAAGTGAGATGAATTGCACCAGCTGTTGTTGCTCTCTTAGTTGATTGATGTATCCTACTGTTTTATACTCTGTAACCTACTGCTTTCTGATTCATCACAATGTAGACCTCACTCACTCACTCACTCACTCACTCACTCACTCACTCACTCACTCACTCACTCAGTCACTCACTCACTCACTCACTCACTCACTCACTCACTCACTCAGTCACTCACTCACTCACTCACTCACTCACTCAGTCACTCACTCACTCAGTCACTCAGTCACTCAGTCACTCACTCACTCACTCAGTCACTCACTCAGTCACTCACTCACTCACTCACTCACTCACTCACTCACTGACTCATTCACTGACTCACTCACTCACTCACTCACTCACTCACTCACTCACTCACTCACTCACTGACTCATTCACTGACTCACTCACTCACTCACTCACTGACTCATTCACTCACTCACTCACTCACTGACTCACTGACTCACTGACTCACTCACTCACTCACTCACTCACTCACTCACTCAGTCACTCACTCACTCACTCACTCACTCACTCACTCACTCCCTCCCTCCCTCCCTCCCTCCCTCCCTCCCTCGCTCGCTCGCTCGCTCGCTCGCTCACTCACTCACTCACTCACTGACTCATTCACTCACTCACTCACTCACTCACTCACTCACTCACTCACTCCCTCCCTCGCTCGCTCCCTCGCTCGCTCGCTCGCTCGCTCGCTCACTCACTCACTCACTCACTCACTCACTCACTCACTGACTCATTCACTCACTCACTCACTCACTCACTCACTAAATTATCGTTTTTTTATTTGGAAGGTTTGGGTGCTGATTGTGAATATACAATTGGTAGGATTTTAAATAAAATAAAAAAATGAATTGAATGTACCATCACTTAAGTGAGATGAATTGCACCAGCTGTTGTTGCTCTCTTAGTTGATTGATGTATCCTACTGTTTTATACTCTGTAACCTACTGCTTTCTGATTCATCACAATGTAGACCTCACTCACTCACTCACTCACTCACTCACTCACTCACTCACTGACTCATTCACTCACTCACTCACTCACTCACTCACTCACTCACTCACTCAGTCACTCACTCACTCACTCACTCACTCACTCAGTCACTCACTCACTCACTCACTCAGTCACTCACTCACTCACTCACTCACTCACTCAGTCACTCACTCAGTCACTCACTCACTCACTCACTCACTCACTCACTCACTCACTGACTCATTCACTGACTCACTCACTCACTCACTCACTCACTCACTCACTCACTCACTCACTCACTCACTGACTCATTCACTGACTCACTCACTCACTCACTCACTGACTCATTCACTCACTCACTCACTCACTGACTCACTGACTCACTGACTCACTCACTCACTCACTCACTCACTCACTCACTCACTCAGTCACTCACTCACTCACTCACTCACTCACTCACTCACTCACTCACTCACTCACTCCCTCCCTCCCTCCCTCCCTCCCTCCCTCGCTCGCTCGCTCGCTCGCTCACTCACTCACTCACTCACTGACTCATTCACTCACTCACTCACTCACTCACTCACTCACTCACTCACTCACTCACTCCCTCCCTCGCTCGCTCCCTCGCTCGCTCGCTCGCTCGCTCGCTCACTCACTCACTCACTCACTCACTCACTCACTCACTCACTGACTCATTCACTCACTCACTCACTCACTCACTCACTCACTGTAAATACACAATTGACTGTTATCATGGGAGTCCTCTGTTCAATTGACTTTAAGTAAAAATATATATTTTTTTAAAATAATGATGTAACCTTTATTTAACTAGGCAAGTCAGTTAAGAACAAATTCTTATTTACAATGACGGTCTACACCGGCCAAACCCGGACGACGCTGGGTCAATTGTGCGCCCACCCTATGGGACTCCCAATCACGACCGGTTGTGATACAGACTGGAATCGAACCAGGATCTGTAGTGACACCTCTAACACTGAGATGCAGTGCCTTAGACCGCTGAACCAGGGTCTGTAGTGGCGCCTCTAGCACTGAGATGCAGTGCCTTAGACCGCTGAACCAGGGTCTGTAGTGACTCTTCCAGCCGCTGAACCAGGGTCTGTAGTGACGCCTCTAGCACTGAGATGCAGTGCCTTAGACCACTGAACCAGGGTCTCTAGTGACTCCTCTAGCACTGAGATGCAGTGCCTTAGACCGCTGAACCAGGGTCTGTAGTGACTCCTCCAGCACTGAGATGCAGTGCCTTAGACCGCTGAACCAGGGTCTGTAGTGACTCCTCTAGCACTGAGATGCAGTGCCTTAGACCGCTGAACCAGGGTCTGTAGTGACTCCTCCAGCACTGAGATGCAGTGCCTTAGACCGCTGAACCAGGGTCTGTAGTGATGCCTCTAGCACTGAGATGCAGTGCCTTAGACCGCTGAACCAGGGTCTGTAGTGACGCCTCTAGCACTGAGATGCAGTGCCTTAGACCGCTGAACCAGGGTCTGTAGTGACGCCTCTAGCACTGAGATGCAGTGCCTTAGACCGCTGAACCAGGGTCTGTAGTGACTCCTCCAGCCGCTGAACCAGGGTCTGTAGTGATGCCTCTAGCACTGAGATGCAGTGCCTTAGACCGCTGAACCAGGGTCTGTAGTGACGCCTCTAGCACTGAGATGCAGTGCCTTAGACCGCTGAACCAGGGTCTGTAGTGACGCCTCTAGCACTGAGATGCAGTGCCTTAGACCGCTGAACCAGGGTCTGTAGTGACTCCTCCAGCCGCTGAACCAGGGTCTGTAGTGACGCCTCTAGCACTGAGATGCAGTGCCTTAGACCGCTGAACCAGGGTCTGTAGTGATGCCTCTAGCACTGAGATGCAGTGCCTTAGACCGCTGAACCAGGGTCTGTAGTGACTCCTCCAGCACTGAGATGCAGTGCCTTAGACCGCTGCGCCACTCGGGAGCCCAAAAACTTTATCATGCGAGTCCACCATTCAAATAACTGGCCTCTCATCTGATCTGTGTCATACAGCAGGTAGCAGGAGGAATCAGTATCCGCACGGACTGGTTATATAGGTTGGATCCCAAATGGCTCCCTATTCCATATATGTGTTCCCTATTGGGCTCTGGTCTAAAGTGATCTACCTGTAATAATCTACCTGTAATGATCTACCTGTAATGATCTACCTGTAATGATCTACCTGTAATAATCTACCTGTAATGATCTACCTGTAATGATCTACCTGTAATGATCTACCTGTAATGATCTTACCTGTAATATCTACCTGTAATGATCTACCTGTAATGATCTACCTGTATGATCTACCTGTATAATCGACCTGTATGATCTACCTGTAATGATCTACCTGTAATGATCTACCTGTAATGATCTACCTGTAATAATCTACCTGTAATGATCTACCTGTAATGATCTACCTGTAATGATCTACCTGTAATGATCTACCTGTAATGATCGACCTGTAATGATCGACCTGTAATGATCGACCTGTAATGATCTACCTGTAATGATCTACCTGTAATGATCTACCTGTAATGCATCTACCTTAATAATCTACCTGTAATGATCTACCTGTAATGATCTACCTGTAATGCTCTACCTGTAATGATCTACCTGTTAATGATCTACCTGTAATAATCTACCTGTAATGATCTACCTGTAATAATCTACCTGTAATCATCTACCTGTAATGATCTACCTGTAAATAATCTACCTGTAATGATCTACCTGTAATGATCTACCTGTAATGATCTACCTGTAATGATCTACCTGTAATAATCTACCTGTAATGATCTACCTGTAATGATCTACCTGTAATAATCTACCTGTAATCATCTACCTGTAATCATCTACCTGTAATCATCTACCTGTAATGATCTACCTGTAATGATCTACCTGTAATGATCTACCTGTAATGATCTACCTGTAATAATCCACCTGTAATCATCCACCTGTAATAATCTACCTGTAATGATCTACCTGTAATGATCTACCTGTAATGATCTACCTGTAATGATCTACCTATAATCATCTACCTGTAATCATCTACCTGTAATCATCTACCTGTAATGATCGACCTGTAATGATCTACCTGTAATGATCTACCTGTAATGATCTACCTGTAATTAGGTGAGTCAGTGTGATGGAGAGTTAGCCTGAGCTTTTAGCGTCCATAACAGGCTTGGTGCATGATATGATAACACCTGATGATCTGACCTGACTCTAAAGTAGTGCACTATATAGGGAATGGGGGCCATAGGGCTCTGGGCTGAAGTAGTGCACTATATAGGGAATAGGGGGCCATTTGGCCCTGGTCTGAAGTAGTGCACTATATAGGGAATAGGGGGCCATTGGTCCCTGACCTGAAGTAGTGCACTATATAGGGAATAGGGGGCCATTTGGCCCTGGCCTGAAGTAGTGCACTATATAGGGAATAGGGGGCCATTGGGCCCTGGTCTGAAGCAGTGCACTATATAGGGAATAGGGGGCCATTGGGCCCTGGCCTGAAGTAGTGCACTATATAGGGAATAGGGGGCCATTGGGCCCTGGCCTGAAGTAGTGCACTATATAGGGAATAGGGGGCCACTTCAGAAACACATGTACTCTAACTCCATCTCCAACCTCCAGTCAGAGAGAACCGGTCCAGTCCAAGGCCAGCTCAGTCTCCAGTCAGAGAGAACCGGTCCAGTCCAAGGCCAGCTCAGTCTCCAGTCAGAGAGAACCGGTACAGTCCAAGGTCAGCTCAGTCTCCAGTCAGAGAGAACCGGTCCAGTCCAAGGCCAGCTCAGTCTCCAGTCAGAGAGAACCGGTCCAGTCCAAGGCCAGCTCAGTCTCCAGTCAGAGAGAACCGGTCCAGTCCAAGGCCAGCTCAGTCTCCTGTCAGAGAGAACCGGTCCAGTCCAAGGCCAGCTCAGTCTCCAGTCAGAGAGAACCAGTCCAGTCCAAGGCCAGCTCAGTCTCCAGTCAGAGAGAACCAGTCCAGTCCAAGGCCAGCTCAGTCTCCAGTCAGAGAGAACCGGTCCAGTCCAAGGCCAGCTCAGCGTGTTCACAGCTCTTACCTCAGGCTTGCAGGAATAAATTCTTCACCATTTTCTTGAACTGAAATCAGTCATGTTGCATATGTCCTTCACTTCAGGACCTCTGGTAGTGCATATAGACATGGACGTGTGGGGGTGTGTGTTTGGGGGGTGTGTGTGGGGGTGGGGGGGGGGTGTGTGCGTATAGTAATGGACGTGGGTGTGTGTGTCTGCGTGTGCGTATAGTAATGGATGTGTGTGTGTAGTAATGGATGTGTGTGTGTGTATAGTAATGGATGTGTGTGTGTGTGTGTGTGTGTGTATCAGCATGTGTGTACAGTAATGGATGTGTGTGTGTATAGTAATGGATGTGTGTGTGTGTGTCTGTGTGTGTGTGTGTGTGTGTGTGTATATCTGCGTGTGTGTATAGTAATGGATGTGTGTGTATAGTAATGTGTGTGTGTGTGTGTGTGTGTGTGTGTGTGTATAGTAATGGACGTGTGTGTGTAGTAATGGACGTGTGTGTATAGTAATGGATGGATGTGTGTGTGTGTGTGTGTGTGTGTGTGTGTGTGTAGTAATGGACGTGTGTGTGTAGTAATGGACGTGTGTGTGTAGTAATGGATGTGTGTGTGTAGTAATGGATGTGTGTGTGTAGTAATGGACGTGTGTGTGTAGTAATGGACGTGTGTGTGTAGTAATGGACGTGTGTGTGTAGTAATGGATGTGTGAGTGAGAGAGCGTTTGCAGGCTTGTCTCTATGTGTTTGGTCTGTCTGGCAGTCAGGTACCTACATTACCTAAATCCATAATCACAGAGGAACATTCTGAAATCCATCATCGTCCAATTTGGCCCGGATTGGTTCCACGGAATTGGTCTGGAGATGATTTGTAAATGTCAAGACCCCACAGAGACATTTCCTCCTGCAGTGTTTCTGTCCTTATTTTTTTTAAACATTTTTTATTTAACCTTTATATTTGAACAGGGAGTCATATTGAGATTAAAAATCTCTTTTACAAGAGAGCCCTGTACACATTACAATAAAAACATTAAAAACAATAAAAACAGAATAATTAAACATACACGTGTATAAAACAATATAATTCGGCACAATAAACAAAAAATAAATGTTTAATTTTTTCTATTTAAGCTTTATTATGCCAGGCAAGTCAGTTAAGAACAAATTGTTATTTATAATGACGTCCTACCGGGGAACAGTGGGTTAACTGCCTTGTTCAGGGGCAGAACGACAGATTTTTACCTTGTCAGCTCGGGGGATTTGATTTAGCAACCTTTACGGTTACTGGCCCTCCACTCTAACCACTAGGCTAACTAACTTCACCTACTGTCATACTGTACACTCTCTCCTGTAAGACTACTAACTTCACCTACTGTCATACTGTACACTCTCTCCTGTAAGACTACTAACTTCACCTACTGTCACTCTCTCCTGTAAGACTACTAACTTCACCTACTGTCATACTGTACACTCTCTCCTGTAAGACTACTAACTTCACCTACTGTCATACTGTACACTCTCTCCTGTAAGACTACTAACTTCACCTACTGTCATACTGTTCACTCTCTCCTGTAAGACTACTAACTTCACCTACTGTCACTCTGTTCACTCTCTCCTGTAAGACTACTAACTTCACCTACTGTCACTCTCTCCTGTAAGACTACTAACTTCACCTACTGTCACTCTGTTCACTCTCTCCTGTAAGACTACTAACTTCACCTACTGTCATACTGTACACTCTCTCCTGTAAGACTACTAACTTCACCTACTGTCATACTGTCACTCTCTCCTGTAGACTACTAACTTCACCTACTGTCACTCTCTCCTGTAAGACTACTAACTTCACCTACTGTCACTCTGTTCACTCTCTCCTGTAAGACTACTAACTTCACCTACTGTCATACTGTACACTCTCTCCTGTAAGACTACTAACTTCACCTACTGTCACTCTGTTCACTCTCTCCTGTAAGACTACTAACTTCACCTACTGTCATACTGTTCACTCTCTCCTGTAAGACTACTAACTTCACCTACTGTCATACTGTACACTCTCTCCTGTAAGACTACTAACTTCACCTACTGTCATACTGTTCACTCTCTCCTGTAAGACTACTAACTTCACCTACTGTCATACTGTACACTCTCTCCTGTAAGACTACTAACTTCACCTACTGTCATACTGTTCACTCTCTCCTGTAAGACTACTAACTTCACCTACTGTCACTCTGTTCACTCTCTCCTGTAAGACTACTAACTTCACCTACTGTCATACTGTTCACTCTCTCCTGTAAGACTACTAACTTCACCTACTGTCATACTGTTCACTCTCTCCTGTAAGACTACTAACTTCACCTACTGTCATACTGTTCACTCTCTCCTGTAAGACTACTAACTTCACCTACTGTCACTCTGTTCACTCTCTCCTGTAAGACTACTAACTTCACCTACTGTCATACTGTTCACTCTCTCCTGTAAGACTACTAACTTCACCTACTGTCACTCTCTCCTGTAAGACTACTAACTTCACCTACTGTCACACTTTGAAGTTGAAAGATAAGATGTACATTTTCAAAGATGAAGAAGTCAGTAGTTAGTAGTTTAGGAATGGTGATTGGTGCTCTGTCTCCTCTCTGTCTGTCTCTGTCTCTCTGTCTCTCTCTGTCTGTCTCTGTCTCTCTCTTTCTGTCTCTGTGTGTCTCTCTTTCTCTCTCTCTGTCTCCTCTCTGTCTTTCTCTGTCTCTCTCTCTCTCTGTCTCTGTCTCTCTCTTTTTCTGTCTGTCTCTCTTTCTCTGTCTGTCTCTCGCTCTGTCTTTCTCTGTGTCTCTGTGTCTCTGTGTCTCTGTGTCTGTGTCTCTCTCTGTGTCTGTTTCTGTCAAGCCTCTATATAAGGTTAGGTGGTGCTGATAACAGTATATGCTTCTATAGTACCTTCCTTCTCCGACTATAGTTTACAAGATATTTCTATTTTTGCCCAGAAGAGTCAAATAAATCCTTTCTGGATCCAGGTAGCTTAGAAAGATGTATTTTATACCGGAGGAGAAATCTAGATGTCCCAGGTGGTGGACTGGCGGTGCAGAGGAAAATCTATACCCTCTATCCACTGCTATGACGGATACTGATCTGAACCAGTTTTTTCCCCTGCACCTACTGTCATTTAGCTGCCTGGCTGAGTGAGTGGGGCTGCGTCACAAACGGCACTCTATTCCCTACATAGTGCACTACTTTGACCAGATCACATAGGGAATAGGGTGTCATTTGTTATGCGTCCTGAAGTGAGTTCTTGCCAAGGCGCTGACCTATTCTCTCCCCGGCAGCCAGCCAGGCAGGCTGTAGAGACCGTGGGTGATTAGTGGTGGTTCAGGCTATAGAGACAGTGGGTGATTAGTGGTGGTTCAGGCTATAGAGTCCGTGGGTGATTAGTGGTGGTTCAGTCTGTAGAGACAGTGGGTGATTAGTGGTGGTTCAGTCTGTAGAGACAGTGGGTGATTAGTGGTGGTTCAGTCTATAGAGACAGTGGGTGATTAGTGGTGGTTCAGTCTATAGAGACCGTGGGGTGATTAGTGGTGGTTCAGTCTATAGAGACAGTGGGTGATTAGTGGTGGTTCAGTCTGTAGAGACCGTGGGTGATTAGTGGTGGTTCAGTCTATAGAGACAGTGGGTGATTAGTGGTGGTTCAGTCTATAGAGACAGTGGGTGATTAGTGGTGGTTCAGTCTATAGAGACAGTGGGTGGTTAGTGGTGGTTCAGTCTATAGAAACAGTGGGTGGTTCAGTCTATAGAGACCGTGGGTGATTAGTGGTGGTTCAGTCTGTAGAGACAGTGGGTGATTAGTGGTGGTTCAGTCTATAGAGACAGTGGGTGATTAGTGGTGGTTCAGTCTATAGAGACCGTGGGTGATTAGTGGTGGTTCAGTCTATAGAGACCGTGGGTGATTAGTGGTGGTTCAGTCTATAGAGACAGTGGGTGATTAGTGGTGGTTCAGTCTATAGAGACCGTGGGTGATTAGTGGTGGTTCAGTCTATAGAGACAGTGGGTGATTAGTGGTGGTTCAGTCTATAGAGACCGTGGGTGATTAGTGGTGGTTCAGTCTATAGAGACCGTGGGTGATTAGTGGTGGTTCAGTCTATAGAGACAGTGGGTGGTTAGTGGTGGTTCAGTCTATAGAAACAGTGGGTTGTTCAGTCTATAGAGACCGTGGGTGATTAGTGGTGGTTCAGTCTGTAGAGACAGTGGGTGATTAGTGGTGGTTCAGTCTATAGAGACCGTGGGTGATTAGTGGTGGTTCAGTCTATAGAGACAGTGGGTGATTAGTGGTGGTTCAGTCTATAGAGACCGTGGGTGGTTAGTGGTGGTTCAGTCTATAGAGACAGTGGGTGATTAGTGGTGGTTCAGTCTATAGAGACCGTGGGTGATTAGTGGTGGTTCAGTCTATAGAGACCGTGGGTGATTAGTGGTGGTTCAGTCTATAGAGACAGTGGGTGATTAGTGGTGGTTCAGTCTATAGAGACCGTGGGTGATTAGTGGTGGTTCAGTCTATAGAGACCGTGGGTGATTGGTGGTGGTTCAGTCTATAGAGACAGTGGGTGATTAGTGGTGGTTCAGGCTATAGAGACCGTGGGTGGTTAGTGGTGGTTCAGGCTATAGAGACCATGGGTGATTAGTGGTGGTTCAGTCGATAGCAGGAAGCACAGAGCTCCTCATTTTATTTTCTTGAGGCATCAAACTATCTGTTAATAAAAGTTCATCGATCCCAATAAACAAATTCAACTTTTGCTTTTTAAAAATGTGCTCCTTAAATTCCATCAAACATAATTATAACAGACTTGGATTAGATTTTCATGGTTTGTTTCGTTAGTTGGTTTGACTTTCAGGGTTTTTTGCTTTCCAAAAGGTCCCCTATTCCCTTATATAGTGCACTACTTAGGTCCCCTATTCCCTTATATAGTGCACTACTTAGGTCCCCTATTCCCTTATATAGTGCACTACTTAGGTCCCCTATTCCCTTATATAGTGCACTACTTAGGTCCCCTATTCCCTTATATAGTGCACTACTTAGGTCCCCTATTCCCTTATATAGTGCACTACTTAGGTCCCCTATTCCCTTATTTAGTGCACTACTTAGGTCCCCTATTCCCTTATATAGTGCACTACTTAGGTCCCCTATCCCTTATATAGTGCACTACTTAGGTCCCCTATTCCCTTATATAGTGCACTACTTAGGTCCCTGTTCCTTATATAGTGCACTACTTAGGTCCCCTATTCCCTTATTTAGTGCACTACTTAGGTCCCCTATTCCCTTATTTAGTGCACTACTTAGGTCCCCTATTCCCTTATTTAGTGCACTACTTAGGTCCCCTATTCCCTTATATAGTGCACTACTTAGGTCCCCTATTCCCTTATATAGTGCACTACTTAGGTCCCCTATTCCCTTATATAGTGCACTACTTAGGTCCCCTATTCCCTTATATAGTGCACTACTTAGGTCCCCTATTCCCTTATTTAGTGCACTACTCTCGGTGAAATGTAGTGCACTATATAGGGTGCCATTTACTACACAACCTTGTATCAGCTTTTCATGGTTTTGTTTAATTGGTTGTGTTGACTTTCAGAATGCTTATTAGCCCCTATTGGTTAGTGCCTGCGTTGTGGTCCTTATGTTGGCTTCTCTGGGCTGCTCTGCTATCTGATGCATGCAGAGCCTCTGTTTAACTGGGACACAGGTCGGGTCAGAAGGACCAGGAATTAGCTGTGTCATCACACTGTGCTTTGATGAGGAACAGAGCCAGACGCATTGTGGGACAGTATGAATATGTGTCTCAAATGGCACCCTATTCCCTATGTAGTGCACTACTTTTGGCTCCCTGTTCCCTATATAGTGCACTACTTTTGGCTCCCTGTTCCGTATATAGTGCACTACTTTTGGCTCCCTGTTCCCTATATAGTGCACTACTTTTGGCTCCCTATTCTGTATATAGTGCACTACTTTTGGCTCCCTGTTCCGTATATAGTGCACTACTTTTGGCTCCCTGTTCCCTATATAGTGCACTACATTTGGCTCCCTGTTCCGTATATAGTGCACTACTTTTGGCTCCCTATTCTGTATATAGTGCACTACTTTTGGCTCCCTGTTCCGTATATAGTGCACTACTTTTGGCTCCATATTCCATGTAAAGTGCTCTACTTTTGGCTCCCTATTCCCTATAGGTTCTGGTCAAAAGTAGTGCACTGTGTAGGTAGTAGGGTGCCATTTGGGACGTATATTTTAAACATTTATTATTGTGTCGCCTCACTGGGAAGAGAGAGAGACAGAATAACAATATAAACACAACATGTAGTGTTGCTCTCATGTTTCATTAGCTGAAAAAAAAAGTATCACAGAAATTTTCCATGCGCACAAAAAGCTTATTCCTCTCAAATGTTGTGCACATCCCTGTTAGTGAGCATTTCTCCTATGCCAAGATAATCCATTCACCTGACAGGTGCGGCTTATCAAGAAGCTGATTTTAAACAGAATGATCGTTACATAACTGCCCCTTGTGCTGGGGGACAATAAAAAGCCATTCTAAAAATGTGCAGTTTTGTCACACAACACAATGCCACAGATGTCTCAAGTTTTGAGGGAGCGTGCAATTGGCATGCTGACTGCAGGAATGTCCACCGGAGCTGTTGCCAGAGAATTGAATGTTGATTTCTCTATCGTTTAATGAATAGAATTTGGCAGAACGTTCAACCAGCCTCACAACTACAGACCACTTGTAACTACGGCAACCCAGGACCTCCACATCTGGCTTCTTCAACTGCAGGATCGTCGGCTGATGAAACTGAGGAGTATTTCTGTCTGGAATAAAGACCTTTTGTGGGGGAAAAAACTCATTCTGATTGGCTGGGCCTGACTCCCCAGTGGGTGGGCCTGGCTCCCCAGTGGGTGGGCCTGGCTCCCCAGTGGGTGGGCCTGGCTCCCCAGTGGCTGGGCCTGACTCCCCAGTGGCTGGGCCTGACTCCCAGTGGGTGGGCCTGGCTCCCCAGTGGCTGGGCCTGACTCCCCAGTGGGTGGGCCTGGCTCCCCAGTGGGTGGGCCTGGCTCCCCAGTGGGTGGGCCTGACTCCCCAGTGGGTGGGCTTGGCTCCCCAGTGGCTGGGCCTGACTCCCCAGTGGGTGGGCCTGGCTCCCCAGTGGATGGGCCTGGCTACCAAGTGGGTGGGCCTATGCCCTCCTCTATCCAGTCATGTGAAATCCATGAATTAGGGCATAATGAATTTCTTTAAATTGACTGATTTCCTTATATGAACTGTAGTGTAACTCTGTAAAATTGTGGAAATTGTTGCATGTTTTTATATTTGTTTTGTTCAGCATACATAAACATGCATGAATGATTCATTTCATTCACACAAATTAGAGGAAAATAATGACATGGAACGTTTCACATTATTTTTGAAGCCACATGACACACAGATAAAGAAAATAACCATGTTGAAATGGAACAAAGGGTAACGCTTTATTTTAACGGTCTGTAATAAACCATTTATTAATTAATACTCCCTCATCAATAAACCATTTAGAAATTAATACTCCCTCATCAATAAACCATTTATAAATTAATACTCCCTCATCAATAAACCATTTATTAATCAATACTCCCTCATTAATAAACCATTTATTAATCAATACTCCCTCATCAATAAACCATTTATTAATCAATACTCCCTCATCAATAAACCATTTATTAATCAATACTCCCTCATTAATAAACCATTTATTAATCAATACTCCCTCATTAATAAACCATTTATTAATCAATACTCTCATTAATAAACCATTACTAATCAATACTCTCATTAATAAACCATTTACTAATCAATACTCTCATTAATAAACCATTTACTAATCAATACTCTCATTAATAAACCATTTACTAATCAATACTCTCATTAATAAACCATTTATTAATCAATACTCCCTCATCAATAAACCATTTATAAATTAATACTCCCGCATTAATAAACCTTTTATAAATTGTCTTCACCATTTACTAATTAATACTCTCATCAATAAGCAATTTATTAATCAATACTCTCATTAATAAACCATTTATTAATCAATACTCCCTCATTAATAAACCATTTATTAATCAATACTCCCTCATCAATAAACCATTTATTAATCAATACTCCCTCATCAATAAGCAATTTATTAATCAATACTCTCATTAATAAACCATTTATTAATCAATACTCCCTCATCAATAAGCAATTTATTAATCAATACTCTCATTAATAAACCATTTATTAATCAATACTCCCTCATTAATAAGCAATTTATTAATCAATACTCCCTCATTAATAAACCATTTATAAATTAATACTCTCATTAATAAACCATTTACTAATTAATACTCCCTCATTAATAAACCATTTATTAATCAATACTCCCTCATTAATGAACCATTTATAAATTAATACTCTCATTAATAAACCATTTACTAATTAATACTCCCTCATTAATAAACCATTTACTAATCATTATTAAAGTATTTTTGCAGTCCCTAATCTGAAGTGAGCGCTATTTATAATTTATAAATACTTTATAAATGTTTTGAGTGACCATGCCATTGGTAGACATTCCTGCAGTACCTGGTAATAGAACAAACATACAACATTGGATGTTTAACGAAACACAGTGTAGTATTCAGACCCCTTTTTCCACATTCAAGTCCGGCCTCCGGCAGGGCCACTCAAGGACATTCAGAGACTTGTCCCGAAGCCACTCCTGCTTTGTCTTGGCTGTGTGCTTAGGGCTGTTGTCCTGTTGGAAGGTGAACCTTCGCCACAGTCTGAGGTCCTGAGCGCTCTGGAGCAAGTTTTCATCAAGGATCTCTCTCTGTACTTTGCTCCGTTAATCTTTGCCTCGATCCTGACTAGTCTCAAATAAACACTTTATTTGTCACATGCACCAAATACAACAGGTGTAGACCTTACTGTGAAATGCTTACTTACAAGCCCTTAACCAACAATGCAGTTCAAGAAAGAGTTAAGAAAATATTGACCAAATAAACTAAAATAAAAAATAATAGAAAGTAACACAATAACATAACAATAACAAGGCTATATACAGGAGGTACCGGTACCGAGTCAGTGTGCGGGCTACAGGTTAGAGGTAATTTGTACATATAGGTGGGGGTGAAGTGACTGTGCATAGATAATAAACAGCGAGTAGCAGCAGTGTACAAAACAAATGGGGGGGTGTCAATGCAAATAGTACGGGTGGCCATTTGATTAATTGTTCAGCAGTCTTATAGCTTGGGGGTAGAAGCTGTTAAGGAACCTTTTGGTCCTAGACTTGGCGCTCCGGTACCGCTTTCCGTGTGGTAGCAGAGAAAACAGTCTATGACTTCAGTGACTGGACTCATTGACAATTTGGGCTTTCCTCTGACACCGCCTATTATATAGGTCCTGGATGGCAGGAAGCTTGTTGTCCGGACCTCTGGCAGTCTCTATGGGGGTGCCACAGGGTTCAATTCTCGGGCCGACTCTCTTCTCTGTATTCATCAATGATGTCGCTCTTGCTGCTGGTGATTCTCTGATCCACCTCTACGCAGACGACACCATTCTGTAAACATCTGGCCCTTCTTTGGACACTGTGTTAACTAACCTCCAGACGAGCTTCAATGCCATACAACTTTCCTTCCGTGGCCTCCAACTGCTCTTAAATACAAGTAAAACTAAATGCATGCTCTTCAACCGATCGCTGCCCACACCTGCCCGCCCGTCCAGCATCACTACTCTGGACGGTTCTGACTTAGAATATGTGGACAACTACAAATACCTAGGTGTCTAGTTAGACTGTAAACTCTCCTTCCAGACTCACATTAAGCATCTCCAATCCAAAATTAAATCTAGAATCGGCTTCCTATTTTGCAACAAAGCATCCTTCACTCATGCTGCCAAACATACCCTCGTAAAACTGACCAGCCTACTGATCATCGACTTCAGCGATGACATTTACAAAATAGCCCCCAACACTCTACTCAACAAATTGGACGTAGTCTATCACAGTGCCATCTGTTTTGTCACCAAAGCCCCACCACTGTGACCTGTTGGCTGGCCCTCGCTTCATACTCGTCGCCAAACCCACTGGCTTCAGGTCATCTACAAGTCTCTGATAGATGAGGCCCCGCTTTATCTCAGCTCACTGGTCACCATAGCAGCACCCACCCGTAGCACTCGCTCCAGCAGGTATATCTCTCTAGTCACCCCCAAAGCCAATTCCTCCTTTGGCCGCCTTTCCTTCCAGTTCTCTGCTGCCAATGACTGGAATGAATTGCAAAATCACTGAAGCTGGAGACTCTTACCTCCCTCACTAGCTTTAAGCACCAGCTGTCTGAGCAGCTCACAGATCACTGCACCTGCACATAGCCCATCTGTAAACAGCCCAACCAACTACCTCATCCCCATACTGTATTTATTTATTTATCTTGCTCCTTTGCACCCCAGTATCTCTACTTGCACATTCATATTCTGCACATCTACCATTCCAGTGTCTAATTGGTATATTGCTAAATTGTAATTACTTCGCCACCATGGCCTATTTATTGCCTTACCTCCCTTATCTTACCTCTTTTGCACACACTGTATATAGATTTTCTTCAACTGTATGTTTTGTTTGTTCCATGTGTAACTCTGTGGTTTTGTATGTGTCGAACTGCTTTGCTTTATTCTTGGCCAGGTCGCAGTTGTAAATTAGAACTTTTTCTTAACTTGCCTACCTGGTTATATAAAGGTGAAATAAACATTTTTATAAAAAAGCTTGGCCCCAGTAATGTACTGGGCCGTACGCACTACCCTCTGTAGCGCCTTACGATCAGATGCCGAGCAGTTGCCACACCAAACTGTAATGCAACCGGTCAAGATGCTCTCGATGGTGCAGCAGTATAACTTTTTGAGGATCTGGGGACCCATGACAAATCTTTTCAGTCTCATGAGGGGGAAAAGGTGTTGTCGTGCCCTCTTCACGACTGTCTTGGTGTGTTTGGACCATGTTAGTTTGTTGGTGATGTGGACACCAAGGAACTTGAAACTCTCGACCCGCTCCACTACAGCCCTGTGGATGTTAATGGGGGCCTGTTCAGCCCGCCTTTTACTGTAGTCCACGATCAGCTCCTTTGTCTTGCTCACATTGAGGGAGAGGTTGTTGTCCTGGTACCACACTGCCAGGTCTCTGACCTCCTCCCTATAGGCCGTCTCATCGCTGTTGGTAATCAGGCCTATCACTGTTGTGTCGTCAGAAAACTTAATGATGGTGTTGGAGTCGTGTTTGGACATGCAGTCGTGGGTGAACAGGGAGTACAGGAGGGGACTAAGCACACACCCCTGGGGAGCTCCAGTGTTGAGGATCAGCGTGATAGATGTGTTGCTAGCTACCCTTACCACCTGGGGGCGGCCCGTCAGGAAGTCCAGGATCCAGTTGCAGAGGGAGGTGTTACGTCTCAGAGTCCTTAGCTTAGTGATGAGCATCGAGGGCACTATGGTGTTGAACGCTGAGCTGTAGTCAATGAACAGCATTCTCACATAGGTGTTCCTTTTGTCCAGGTGGGAAAGGGCAGTGTTAAGTGCAATAGAGATTGCGTCATCTGTGGATTTGTTGGGGCGGTATGCAAATTGGAGTGGGTCTAGGATATCCAGGATGATGCTGTTGATGTGAGCCATGACCACCCTTTCAAAGCATTTCATGGCTATCGACGTGAGTGCTACGGGGCGGTAGTCATTTAGGCAGGTTGCCTTCGCTTCCTTGGGTACAGGGACTATGGTGATCTGCTTGAAACATGTAGGTGTTACAGACTCAGTCAGGGAGAGGTTGAAAATGTCAGTGAAGACACTTGCCAGTTTGTCCGCGCATGCGCGCATGAGTACACATCCTGGTAATCCTTCTGGCCCCACGGCTTTCTGAATGTTGACCTGTTTAAAGGTCTTGCTCACATCGGCTACCGAGAGCATTATCACACAGTCGTCCGGAACAGTTGGTGCTCTCATGCATGCTTCAGTGTTGCCTACCACAAAGCGAGCATAAAAGGCATTTAGCTTGTCTGGTAGGCTCGCATCACTGGGCAGCTTGCGGCTGGGTTTCCCTTTGCAGTCCGTAATAGTTTTCAAGTGCTGCTACATCCGACGAGCGTTAGAGCTGGTGTAGTAGGATTCAAACCTAATCCTGTATTGACGCTTTGCCTGTTTAATGGTTCGTCTGAGGGCATAGCGGGATTTCTTATAAGCGTCCGGATTAATGTCCCGCTCCTTGAAAGCAGCAGCTCTAGCCTTTAGCTCGATGCGGATGTTGCCAGTAATTCATGGCTTCTGGTTGGGATATGTACGTACCGTCACTGCGAGGACGACGTCATCGATGCACTTATTGATGAAGCCGATGACTGAGGTGGTATACTCCTCATTACCATTGGATGAATCCCGGAACATATTCCAGTCTGTGCTAGCAAAACAGTCCTGTCATCCGGGTCATCTGACCACTTCCATATTGAGCGAGTCATTGGTACTTCCTGCTTTAGTTTTTGCTTGTAAGCAGGAATTAGGAGGATAGAATTATGGTCAGATTTGCCAAAGGGAGAGAGAGGGAGAGCTTTGTACGCATCTCTATGTGTGGAGTAAAGGAGGTCTAGAATTTTTTTCCTTCTGGTTGCACGTGACATGATGGTAGAAATGAGGGAGAACTGATTTAAGGTTTCCTGCATTAAAGTCCCCGACCACTAGGAGCACCACTTCTGGATGAGCATTTTCTTGTTTGCTTATGGCCTTATACAGCTCGTTGAATGCGGTCTTAGTGCCAGCATCGGTTTGTGGTGGTAAATTAGACGTCCAAGAATAATATAGATGAGAATTCTCTTGGTAGATAGTGTGGTCTACAGCTGATCATAATGTACTTTAGCTCAGAGCAATACCCCCGAGACTTCAGCCAGTCCCTGCCACTGAAAAACATCCCCAAAGCATGATGCTGCCACCACCATGCTTCACCGTAGGGATGGTGCCAGGTTTCCTCCAGACGTGACGCTTGGCATTCAGGCCAAACAGTTCAATCTTGGTTTCATCAGACCAGGAATTCAGGCCAAAGAACTCAATTATGGTTTCCTCAGACCATTTTTTGATACCCTTCCCCAGATCTGTGAATCGACACAATCCTGTCTCGGAGCTCTATGGACAATTCCTTTGACCTCGTGACTTGGTTTTTGCTCTGACATGCACTGTCAACTGTAGGACCTTACATAGACAGGTGTGTGCCTTTCCAAATCATGTCCAATCAATTGAATTTACCACCAAGTGGACTCCAATCAAGTTGTAGAAACATCTCAAGGATGATCAATGGAAACAGGATGCACCTGAGCTCAAATTCAAGTCTCATAGCAAAGGGTCTGAATACTTATGTAAATAAGGTATTTCTGTTTTTAAGGTTTTATACATTTGCTAAAATTCCTAAAAACCTGTTTTCACTTTGCCATTATGAGATATTGTGATGTCATTGTGGGGTATTGTGATGTCATTGTGGGGTATTGTGATGTCATTGTGGGGTATTGTGATGTCATTGTGGGGTATTGTGATGTCATTGTGGGGTATTGTGATGTCATTGTGGGGTATTGTGATGTCATTGTGGGGTATTGTGTGTAGATTGATGAGGGGAAAAAAATGCATTTAACACATTTTAGAATGATGCTGTAACGTAACAAGATGTGGAAAAAGCAAAGAGGTCTGAATACTTTCCAAATGCACTGTGTATATATACATGTGTACTGTGTATATATACATGTGTACTGTGTATATATATATACATGTATACTGTGTATATATACATGTATACTGTGTATATACATGTGTACTGTGTATATATATATACATGTATACTGTGTATATATACATGTGTACTGTGTGTATATACATGTATACTGTGTATATATACATGTGCACTGTGTATATATACGTGTACTGTGTATATATACATGTGTGAATAACTAGCTTACTAACATTTACAGATTGGAGTAATAATTAACATATGGTGAGCGAACGGTTTGTAAATGCCTTATGAATTGTTAATTATGGAAGTGCTTGGTGTCATAACTGTGTGCTGCAAGAGAGGTCGGACCAGACCTAATGTGGAGACGTTGAAGACAGCTGCTGCTAGCTAGCTAAGGGCTGAGAGAGACCAGACCTAATGTGGAGACATTAAAGACAGCTGCTGCTAGCTAGCTAAGGGCTGAGAGAGACCAGACCTGATGTGGAGACGTTGAAGACAGCTGCTGCTAGCTAGCCAAGGGCTGAGAGAGACCAGACCTGATGTGGAGACATTGAAGACAGCTGCTGCTAGCTAGCTAAGGGCTGAGAGAGACCAGAGCCATGGACTGAGAGAAACCAGAGCCCAGAGCTGAGAGAGACCAGAGCCATGGACTGAGAGAGACCAGAGCCCAGGACTGAGAGAGACCAGAGCCATGGACTGAGAGAGACCAGAGCCCAAAGCTGAGAGAGACCAGAGACCAGGACTGAGAGAGACCAGAGCCCAGGACTGAGAGAGACCAGAGCCATGGACTGAGAGAGACCAGAGCCCAGAGCCATTGACTGAGAGAGACCAGAGCCACGGACTGAGAGAGACCAGAGCCATGGACTGAGAGAGACCAGAGCCATGGACTGAGAGAGACCAGAGCCCAGGACTGAGAGAGACCAGAGCCATGGACTGAGAGAGACCAGAGCCCAGGACTGAGAGAGACCAGAGCCATGGACTGAGAGAGACCAGAGCCATGGACTGAGAGAGACCAGAGCCCATGGACTGAGAGAGACCAGAGCCATGGACTGAGAGAGACCAGAGCCATGGACTGAGAGAGACCAGAGCCATGGACTGAGAGAGACCAGAGCCATGGACTGAGAGACCAGCCATGGACTGAGAGAGACCAGAGCCATGGACTGAGAGAGACCAGAGCCATGGACTGAGAGGACCCCTGAGACCAGAGCCCAGAGCCCAGGACTGAGAGAGACCAGAGCCATGGACTGAGAGAGACCAGAGCCATGGACTGAGAGAGACCAGAGCCAGAGCCAAGCTGAAATACCCATCTATAAAACCCGTTAATGCACCAGTATTCATTAACAAAACTGCTATGCTTCCTTTTAATGTTTCACTGATTCTGATATTGATTACTAAGTAAAGAACCATTTTAATTGGTCAATTACTTCAGGAAAAACTTACAATGTCTGGAAGCTGTGAGCATAAAATGGTCTATTTACTATCTCAAGGAAACTTCAGAGAAAAGAGATTTGAGCGAGTATAGATGAATGACCTTTCTTTCTCAACAGCTTACGCTGTGTCCAGAACATGTCCAGATACATGGAGTGTTTGACTATGAGAGACTGAGCAGGGACATTTCATCATAAACCTCTCCTATAATAACTGTATTATACCAGGATGCAAGCCAAGCCTGGTGAATGGGGATTTCTTCTCCTGATAAGAGAAACTATGACAATAGACAATTAGGATGTAAATACAAATTACTAACCTGCATTAAATGACTTCATTAGAGCAGAGAGAGGTAGAGAGAGGGAGAGGGAGGGGAGAGGTAGAGAGAGGGAGAGAGGAGGGAGAGAGAGGGTAGAGGTAGAGCGATGTAGAGAGAGGGAGAGAGGAGGTAGAGAGAGGGGAGAGAGGTAGAGAGAGATAGAGAGAGGTAGAGAGAGAGGTAGAGGACGAGAGGGAGAGAGAGGGATGATGAGGGAGGAGGAGCGTAGGTAGGAGAGAGGGAGAGCGAGGTAGAGAGAGGTAGAGAGAGGGAGAGAGAGGTAGAGGGAGAGAGAGGTAGAGAGAGGGAGAGAGAGAGAGAGAGAAGAAGGTAGAGAAGAGAGCGAGGTAGAGGGAGAGAGGTATAGAGATAAGAGAGGTAGAGGAGAGAGAGGAGAGAGGAAGAGGCGAGGGAAGAGAGGGAGAGTGAGAGAGAGAGTGGAGAGTGAGGGAGAGAGAGGAGAGTAGGGATAGAGAGAGATAGAGAGAAGTGAGAGCGAGGTAGAGAGAAGCGAGGGAGAGCGATGTAAGAGATGGAGAGCGAGGGAGAGCGAGGGTAGAGAGGTAGAGAGAAAGACAATTAGACCCAACCAAATCATGAGAAACAAAAGATAATTTCTTGACACATTAGAAAAAATGAACAAAAACAGAGCAAACTAGAATGCTATTTGTCCCTAAACAGAGAGAACACAGCGGCAGAATACCTGACTACTGTGACTGACCCAAACTTAAGGAAATCTTTGACGATGTTCAGACTCAGTGAGCATAGCCTTTATTTATCTCTCCCTTTTGTACTTTAACTATTTGCACATAATAAGACGTGAAAATGTCTTTTATTATTTTGGAACTTCTGTGAGTGTAATGTTTACTGTTCATTTTTATTTGTTTATTTCACTTTCGTTTATTATCTACTTCACTTGCTTTGGCGATGTTAACAGATGTTTCCACGTGGTAAATAAAACCCCTATGAATTGAAATTGAAAGAGAAATGTAGAGAGAGAGAGAGAAAACAGAGAGTAGAGGGAGAGGTAGAGAGATGTAGAGGGAGAGGGGATAGAGGGAGAGGGGTAGAGGGAGAGAGGTAGAGAGAGGGAGAGAGATGGAGAGGGAGAGAGGTAGAGGGAGAGAGGTAGAGGGAGAGAGATGTAGAGGGAGAGAGGTAGGGGAGAGAGGGGGGAGAGAGGTAGGGGGAGAGAGGGGTAGAGGAGGGGAGAGAGGTAGAGGGAGAGAGGTAGAGGGGAGAGGGGTAGAGGGAGAGGGGTAGAGGTAGAGAGATGTAGAGAGGTAGAGGGAGAGGGAGAGAGGTAGAGAGGTTTAACAGAGGGAGAGGGAGAGGGAGAGGGAGAGAGGGGGAGAGGGAGAGAGGTTTAACAGAGGAGTAATAACTGATAAAAGATGTAGTGCCTCAATAAAAGGATATTAACACTTCTCATTAGTGTTCACCATAACTTCCCTCCCATCTCTCTTTCTCTCTCTCCATCTCTGTCCTCTCCCTCCCTCGTTCTCTCGCTCTCCTCTCTCCACCCCCTCTCTTTCTCTCTCTCTCTCTCTCTCTCTCTCTCTCTCTCTCTCCTGTCTCCCCTCTCTCCCCCCTCTCTCTCCTTCTCTCTCCCTCTCTTTCCCTCTCTCTCTCTCTCTCTCTCTCTCTCTCTCTCTCTCTCTCTCTCTCTCTCTCTCTCTCTCTCTCTCTCTCTCCCCTCTCCACCCCCCTCTCTCTCCGTCCCTCTCTCCCTCTCTCTCTCTCCCCCTGCTCTCTCTCCCCCTGCTCTCTCTCTCTCTGTCTCTCTCTCCCTCTCTCTCTTTCCTCATCTCTCTCTCCTCCTCTCTCGTCTCTCTGTCTCTCTCTCCTCTCTCTCTTTCCCTCTCTCTCTCTCCCCCTGCTCTCTCTCTCTCTGTCTCTCTCTCCCTCTCTTTTTCCCTACTCTTCCTTCCTTCCTTCCAAAAATGTTTACAATTGCCTAGAGAGGATTGGGGGGGTTATAAGTGAAGAGCAGACAAATTGCATTCTCAAACCGTATTACTGTCTCTGCACGTGGAAATGAAAAACGAACAATAAGCCTGCAATCAGTATCTCCCCACAGGCACCATGTCAAACTCCAATACGACCCCTTAGATTAGTGTCTGAGTCCCAAATGGTACCCTATTCCCTATATAGTGCACTACTTTAGACCAGGGCCCTATTCCCTATACAGTGCACTACTTTAGACCAGAACCCTATTCCCTATATAGAGCACTACTTTAGACCAGGGCCCATTGTGCACTATGTAGGGAATAGGGTGCCATTTGGGATAAGGATGCTAGTGTAATACTATTTTGATTTGTGATATCAGCGATGAAGAGCTTTAGGGTTAAACGTCATTACAGTTTGGGATTAACACATTATTTTGCCCTCTGGACTGTAGTCCGTTATTGGAAACCATAACATTATTTCTTTAGACTCCAAGAAAGGTATAATTGATGGGTCTGCCTGTACTAATGATGCATTGTGGGAGTTTTCTCATTAGAAAGCAGTACTTGCTCAGAGGCAGGGCTAATTGCAGCCACTTGAAATGAGTTAAAATGCATGACATGATCTGAAATTAATGAACGCAGCAATGCTAGTTAGGTATCAGTAGAATAATCTAAATGTGATTAAACACAGAGGTATTTATCAAATCATTAGTGATGAATTACTGTAATAATCAGGCTGAGCGTTTATAGGTGCTTTACAGTACGGGTGTTAAATGTTGATTGAATGAATAAAATGAATGAATCAGCCAACGTTTCTCCCATTGTTTACATTTTAGTAATTTAGCAGACGCTGTTATCCAGAGCGACTTACAGTAGTGAATGCATACATTTCATACATTTTCATACATTTAATTTTCATTTCATGCGTTTCTTTTTTTTTGTACTGGCCCCCCGTGGGAATCGAACCCACAACCCTGGCGTTGTACACACCATGCTCTACCAACTGAGCTACAGGGAAGGCTGATGTTATCCATCCACTCATCTTTTCCTTGGTTTGTCGGTTTGTAAAGACACAGTATGTTATTGAGTCATGTCCCAGCCGCTGACAGAGAGATTTAAACCTCTGATACAGACTAAAGGAAATCACGTTTACGCTTCCTGAAACTATATTGCCACGTCCTGACCAATACTTAGGTATTATTTGTAGTATATTTGGTCAGGACGTGGCAGAGGTATATTTTGTTTTGTATTGTGGGGTTTTGTGTGTGTGTGGTGTAGTGGGGTGTGTTAGTTTTGTGTGTGTGGTGTAGTGGGGTGTGTTAGTTTTGTGTGTGTGGTGTAGTGGGGTGTGTTAGTTTTATGTGTGTGGTGTAGTGGGGTGTGTTAGTTTGGGTGGTGGGGTGTAGTGGGGTGTGTTAGTTTTATGTGTGTGGTGTAAGTGGGGTGTGTTAGTTTTTATGTGTGTGGTGTAGTGGGGTGTGTTAGTTTTGGTATAGGTTCTAGGTTTGTTTTTCTATGTGTAGTTTTGGGTGCTGGACTCTCAATTGGAGGCAGGTGTTTCTAGTTGCCTCTGATTGGGAGTCCTATAAGTAGGCGTGTGTTTGTTTGGTAGGTTGTGGGTAGTTGTATTTTTGCACTGTGTTTATTCTGCCTGTAAAACTGTCACTAGTCTTTATTCGTTTTTCTTGTTTTCTCTCCGTGTTTCTCTTTATTCTATTAAATAATAAGACGAGCGTTCACATCCCGGCTGCGTTCTGGTCTGTACAACCCAACGAACTCTGTGACATATATTTACATTAACTATATGAATATTTACATTAACTATATGAATATTTGATCTGAATGATTGGAAATGAAGAGTGACACAAGTGAAGGTTGTCCTCCCCCTCCTCCTCCTCCTCCTCCTCCTCCTCCTCCTCATCCTCAACATAACTAGGTTGTTCTCCTCCTCCTCCTCCTCAACAACATGACTAGGTTGTTCTCCTCCTCCTCCTCCTCCTCCTCAACAACATGACTAGGTTGTCCTCCCCCTCCTCCTCCTCCTCCTCCTCCTCATCCTCAACATAACTAGGTTGTTCTCCTCCTCAACAACATGACTAGGTTGTTCTCCTCCTCCTCCTCCTCCTCCTCCTCCTCCTCCTCCTCCTCCTCCTCCTCAACAACATGACTAGGTTGTTCTCCTCCTCCTCCTCCTCCTCCTCAACAACATGACTAGGTTGTTCTCCTCCTCCTCCTCCTCCTCCTCAACAACATGACTAGGTTGTCCTCCTCCTCCTCCTCCTCCTCCTCCTCCTCCTCCTCAACAACATGACTAGGTTGTCCTCCTCCTCCTCCTCCTCCTCCTCCTCCTCCTCAACAACATGACTAGGTTGTCCTCCTCCTCCTCCTCCTCCTCCTCCTCCTCCTCAACAACATGACTAGGTTGTAAAGCAGGAACCTGCAGGAGCAAATCACTGCTTTGATATTTACAGAGAATAACAGGGTGTTCTTCAGGTCACGGGAGGAAGAGCAGTTCCGTCTTGTCGAGGTGAAGAGGGATGCAGAGCCTGAGACAACCCAGCCCTGAGAGGGTAGAGAGGAGGCAGAGACTGAGACGACCAGCCCTGAGAGGGTAGAGAGGAGGCAGAGCCTGAGACGCCCAGCCCTGAGAGGGTAGAGAGGAGGCAGAGCCTGAGACTCCCTGAGAGGGTAGAGAGGAGGCAGAGCCTGAAACGACCAGCCTGAGAGGGTAGAGAGGAGGCAGAGCCTGAGACTCCCTGAGAGGGGTAGAGAGGAGGCAGAGCCTGAGACGACCAGCCCTGAGAGGGTAGAGAGGAGGCAGAGCCTGAGACTCCAAGCCCTGAGAGGGTAGAGAGGAGGCAGAGCCTGAGACGGCCAGCCCTGAGAGGGTAGAGAGGAGGCATAGCCTGAGACTCCAGCCCATAAGAGATTGTAGGGAGGCAGCCGAGAACCCAGCCCTGAGAGGGTAGAGGAGAGGCAGAGCCTGAGACGCCCAGCCCTGAGAGGGTAGAGAGGAGGCAGGGCCTGAGGACCACCCGTGAGAGGGTTAGAGAGGAGGCAGAGCCTGAGACGACCAAGCCCTGATAGGGTAGAGAGGAGGCAGGGCCTGTGAGGACACACCCTGAGAGGGGTACTGAGAGGAGGGCAGAGCCTGAGACGTACCAGCCCTGAGAGGGTAGAGAAGGAGGCAGAGCCTGAAACGACCAGACCCTGAGAGGGGTAGAGAGGAGGCAGAGCCTGAGGACACCACCCAGGCCCTGAGAGGGGTAGAGAGGAGGCAGAACCTGAGACGCCCTGAGAGGGTAGAGAGGAGGCAGAGCCAGAGACGACCAGCCCTGAGAGGGTAGAGAGGAGGCAGAGCCTGAGACGACCAGCCCTGAGAGGGAGAGAGGAGGCAGAGCCTGAGACACCCAGCCTGAGAGGGTAGAGAGGAGGCAGAGCCTGAGACGCCCAGCCCTGAGAGGGTAGAGAGGAGGCAGGGCCTGAGACACCCTGAGAGGGTAGAGAGGAGGCAGAGCCTGAGACGACCAGCCCTGAGAGGGTAGAGAGGAGGCAGGGCCTGAGACACCCTGAGAGGGTAGAGAGGAGGATCTGATGGTTCACGGTGTCCAAGGCAGCGGATCGATCTAGGAGGATGAGAACAGAGGAGAGAGAGTCAACTGCTTTGACAGAGCCGGAGAGTCTCCATGACACAGAAGAGAGGAGTCTCGGTTGAGTGACCCGTCTTGAAGCCTGACTGGTTAGGGTCACGAAGATCATTCTGAGAGAGATGGTGAGAGAATTGATCAGAGACAGAACGTTCAAGTGTTATTGGAAAGAAAAGAAAGATGGGAATTATTTTTTACATCAGAGGGATCGAGCGTTGGTTTCTTGAGGAGGGGAGAAAAGTCATCCGCAGAGAGTGAGGAGGGAGGAGAAGGTGGAAAATAGTTTCATAGGGTTAGAGGCAGAAGCTTGAAATTGAGAGTGATAGAAAGTGGCTTTAGCAGCGGATAAAGAGGAATAGGAGGGAGTGAAAAGATGAAAGGTCCTCTGGACCTTCCTCCATTTTCGCTCATCTTCCCGCAGCCCTGTTCTGTAAGCTCACAATGAGCCACTCAGCCACGGAGCAGGAGGGGAGGGCCGAGCAGGCCGGGAGGAAAGGGGACAGTACTAGTCATAGGATGCAGAAAGGGAGTATAGTAGGGTTGAATAGGTAGAGTAAGGAGACAGGAGGGAGAAAGATTTGGGTAGGGGCTGAGTGGTTAGAGAGAGAGACCATCTGGGTAGGGGCTGAGTGGTTAGAGAGAGAGACCATCTGGGTAGGGGCTGAGTGGTTAGAGAGAGAGACCATCTGGGTAGGGGCTGAGTGGTTAGAGAGAGAGACCATCTGGGTAGGGGCTGAGTGGTTAGAGAGAGAGACCATCTGGGTAGGGGCTGAGTGGTGAGAGAGAGAGACCATCTGGGTAGGGGCTGAGTGGTTAGAGAGAGAGACCATCTGGGTAGGGGCTGAGTGGTTAGAGAGAGAGACCATCTGGGTAGGGGCTGAGTGGTTAGAGAGAGAGACCATCTGGGTAGGGGCTGAGTGGTTAGAGAGAGAGACCATCTGGGTAGGGGCTGAGTGGTTAGAGAGAGAGACCATCTGGTAGGGGCTGAGTGGTGAGAGAGAGAGACCATCTGGGTAGGGGCTGAGTGGTTAGAGAGAGAGACCATCTGGGTAGGGGCTGAGTGGTTAGAGAGAGAGACCATCTGGGTAGGGGCTGAGTGGTTAGAGAGAGAGACCATCTGGGTAGGGGCTGAGTGGTTAGAGAGAGAGAGACCATCTGGGTAGGGGCTGAGTGGTTAGAGAGAGAGACCATCTGGGTAGGGGCTGAGTGGTTAGAGAGAGAGACCATCTGGGTAGGGGCTGAGTGGTTAGAGAGACCATCTGGGTAGGGGCTGAGTGGTTAGAGAGAGAGAGACCATCTGGGTAGGGGCTGAGTGGTTAGAGAGAGAGAGAGACCATCTGGGTAGGGGCTGAGTGGTTAGCGAGAGAGACCATCTGGGTAGGGGCTGAGTGGTTAGAGAGAGAGACCATCTGGGTAGAGGCTGAGTGGTTAGAGAGAGAGACCATCTGGGTAGGGGCTGAGTGGTTAGAGAGAGAGATCATCTGGGTAGGGGCTGAGTGGTTAGAGAGAGAGAGACCATCTGGGTAGGGGCTGAGTGGTTAGAGAGAGAGACCATCTTGTAGGGGCTGAGTGGTTAGAGAGAGAGAGACCATCTGGGTAGGGGCTGAGTGGTTGGAGAGAGAGACCATCTGGGTAGGGGCTGAGTGGTTAGAGAGAGAGACCATCTGGGTAGGGGCTGAGTGGTTAGAGAGAGAGAGACCATCTGGGTAGGGGCTGAGTGGTTAGAGAGAGAGACCATCTGGGTAGGGGCTGAGTGGTTAGAGAGAGAGAGACCATCTGGGTAGGGGCTGAGTGGTTAGAGAGAGAGACCATCTGGGTAGGGGCTGAGTGGTTAGAGATGATAGGATAGTAGAGGAGAGAGTAGTGAGAGAGAGAGAGACCATCTGGGTAGGGGCTGAGTGGTTAGAGAGACCATCTGGGTAGGGGCTGAGTGGTTAGAGAGAGAGACCATCTGGGTAGGGGCTGAGTGGTTAGAGAGAGAAAGACCATCTGGGTAGGGGCTGAGTGGTTAGAGAGAGAGAGACCATCTGGGTAGGGGCTGAGTGGTTAGAGAGAGAGACCATCTGGGTAGGGGCTGAGTGGTTAGAGAGAGAGAGACCATCTGGGTAGGGGCTGAGTGGTTAGAGAGAGAGACCATCTGGGTAGGGGCTGAGTGGTTAGAGAGAGAGACCATCTGGGTAGGGGCTGAGTGGTTAGAGAGAGAGACCATCTGGGTAGGGGCTGAGTGGTTAGAGAGAGAGACCATCTGGGTAGGGGCTGAGTGGTTAGAGAGAGAGAGACCATCTTGGTAGGGGATGAGTGGTTAGAGAGAGAGACCATCTTGTAGGGGCTGAGTGGTTAGAGAGAGAGACCATCTGGGTAGGGGCTGAGTGGTTAGAGAGAGAGACCATCTGGGTAGGGGCTGAGTGGTTGGAGAGAACATCTGGGTAGGGGCTGAGTGGTTAGAGAGAGAGACCATCTGGGTAGGGGCTGAGTGGTTAGAGAGAGAGACCATCTGGGTAGGGGCTGAGTGGTTAGAGAGAGAGACCATCTGGGTAGGGGCTGAGTGGTTAGAGAGAGAGAAACCATCTGGGTAGGGGATGAGTGGTTAGAGAGAGAGACCATCTGGGTAGGGGCTGAGTGGTTAGAGAGAGAAAGACCATCTGGGTAGGGGCTGAGTGGTTAGAGAGAGAGAGACCATCTGGGTAGGGGCTGAGTGGTTAGAGAGAGAGACCATCTGGGTAGGGGCTGAGTGGTTAGAGAGAGAGAGACCATCTGGGTAGGGGCTGAGTGGTTAGAGAGAGAGACCATCTGGGTAGGGGCTGAGTGGTTAGAGAGAGAGACCATCTGGGTAGGGCTGAGTGGTTAGAGAGAGAGACCATCTGGGTAGGGGCTGAGTGGTTAGAGAGAGAGACCATCTGGGTAGGGGCTGAGTGGTTAGAGAGAGAGAGACCATCTTGGTAGGGGATGAGTGGTTAGAGAGAGAGACCATCTTGTAGGGGCTGAGTGGTTAGAGAGAGAGAGACCATCTGGGTAGGGGCTGAGTGGTTAGAGAGAGAGACCATCTGGGTAGGGGCTGAGTGGTTGGAGAGAACATCTGGGTAGGGGCTGAGTGGTTAGAGAGAGAGACCATCTGGGTAGGGGCTGAGTGGTTAGAGAGAGAGACCATCTGGGTAGGGGCTGAGTGGTTAGAGAGAGAGACCATCTGGGTAGGGGCTGAGTGGTTAGAGAGAGAGAAACCATCTGGGTAGGGGATGAGTGGTTAGAGAGAGAGACCATCTTGTAGGGGCTGAGTGGTTAGAGAGAGAGAGACCATCTGGGTAGGGGCTGAGTGGTTAGAGAGAGAGACCATCTGGGTAGGGGCTGAGTGGTTAGAGAGAGAGAGACCATCTGGGTAGGGGCTGAGTGGTTGGAGAGACCATCTCGGTAGGGGCTGAGTGGTTAGAGAGAACATCTGGGTAGGGGCTGAGTGGTTAGAGAGACCATCTGGGTAGGGGCTGAGTGGTTAGAGAGAGAGACCATCTGGGTAGGGGCTGAGTGGTTAGAGAGAGAGACCATCTGGGTAGGGGCTGAGTGGTTAGAGAGAGAGACCATCTGGGTAGGGGCTGAGTGGTTGGAGAGAGAGACCATCTGTGTAGGGGCTGAGTGGTTAGAGAGAGAGACCATCTGGGTAGGGGCTGAGTGGTTAGAGAGAGAGACCATCTGGGTAGGGGCTGAGTGGTTAGAGGAGAGAGAGACCATCTGGGTAGGGGCTGAGTGGTTAGAGAGAGAGACCATCTGGGTAGGGCTGAGTGGTTAGAGAGAGAGACCATCTGGGTAGGGGCTGAGTGGTTAGAGAGAGAGAGACCATCTGGGTAGAGGCTGAGTGGTTTAGAGAGAGAGGACCATCTGGGTAGGGCTGAGTGGTTGAGAGAGAGACCATCTGGGTAGGGGCTGAGTGGTTAGAGAGAGGAGACCATCTGGGTAGGGGCTGAGTGGTTGAGAGAGAGACCATCTTGTAGGGGCTGAGTGGTTAGAGAGAGAGAGACCATCTGGGTAGGTGCTGAGTGGTTGGAGAAGACCATCTGGGTAGGGCTGAGTGGTTAGAGAGAGACCATCTGGGTAGGGCTGAGTGGTTAGAGAGAGAGAGACCATCTGGGTAGGGGCTGAGTGTTATAGAGAGAAGACCATCTGGGTAGGGGCTGAGTGGTTAGAGAGACCATCTGGGTAGGGGCTGAGTGGTTAGAGAGAGAGACCATCTGGGTAGGGGCTGAGTGTGAGAGAGAGACCATCTGGGTAGGGGCTGAGTGGTTAGAGAGAGACCATCTGGGTAGGGGCTGAGTGGTTAGAGAGAGAGACCATCTGGGTAGGGGCTGAGTGGTTAGAGAGAGACCATCTGGGTAGGGGCTGAGTGGTTAGAGAGAGAGACCATCTGGGTAGGGGCTGAGTGGTTAGAGAGAGAGACCATCTGGGTAGGTGCTGAGTGGTTAGAGAGAGAGAGACCATCTGGGTAGGGGATGAGTGGTTAGAGAGAGAGACCATCTTGTAGGGGCTGGAGTAGTTAGAGAGAGAGAGACCATCTGGGTAGGGGCTGAGTGGTTAGAGAGAGAGACCATCTGGGTAGGGCTGAGTGGTTAGAGAGAGAGAGAGACCATCTGGGTAGGGGATGAGTGGTTAGAGAGAGAGACCATCTGGGTAGGGGCTGAGTGGTTAGAGAGAACATCTGGGTAGGGGCTGAGTGGTTAGAGAGAGAGAGACCATCTGGGTAGGGGCTGAGTGGTTAGAGAGAGAGAGACCATCTGGGTAGGGGCTGAGTGGTTGGAGAGAGAGACCATCTGTGTAGGGGCTGAGTGGTTAGAGAGAGACCATCTGGGTAGGGGCTGAGTGGTTAGAGAGAGAGACCATCTGGGTAGGGGCTGAGTGGTTAGAGAGAGACCATCTGGGTAGGGGGGGCTGAGTGGGTTAGAGAGAGAGACCATCTGGGTAGGGGCTGAGTGGTTAGAGAGAGAGAGACCATCTGGGTAGGGGCTGAGTGGTTAGAGAGACCATCTGGGTAGGGGCTGAGTGGTTAGAGATGATAGGATAGTAGAGGAGAGAGTAGTGAGAGAGAGAGATTAATATGCCTGAGGAAAATCTATTAAAATAACCACTGGAAATCTCCGGAGTTAAACTATACAGTTATCAGAGCTGACCTGAAGATGAGGACTGTGCTCTCAAATGGCTCCCTATTCCCTAATGGGTCCTGGTCAAAAGTAGTGCACTATATAGGAAATATAGTGCTTTTTGGGACATAGCCAAGCTCAAATCTTTGATAAGTCACTCTGCCAGTCTAGAGGGAGGGAGGGGAGGGAGGGAGAGGGAGAGAGGGAGAGAGAGAGAGAGAGAGAGAGAGAGGGAGAGGGAGAGGGGGGTGAGAGAGAGAGAGAGAGAGAGAGAGAGAGAGAGAGAGGGAGAGGGAGAGGGGGGTGAGAGAGAGAGAGAGAGAGAGAGAGAGAGAGAGAGAGAGAGAGAATAACTTCTATCTGATTTTTCCCCCTATGTGGAAGCTAGCTGAATAGCATTAGGCTACATTCAAAACAAATCTCCCCCTCCCCGTATCACATTTTCCAGTAACGTGGCGGTTTCTGTTTCGATCCTCCACCTTCATACAGCTGTAAAAAAACAAGAATTTATGTTATTGAAAATATATTTCACAGCGGTTTTTCGATGGTACAATGATTCCCTAAACTATTCAGTGTTTGTTTTTTCTCACAATAAACTGAAATTGAGCGGTGTACAGTGTAGAATTTTAGCAACCAGGAAATGACAGGGTCGATTTCTACATCGGACAGTTGAAACCGATTTCCACTAGATAACACAGCTACAAATATCCCAGCCAATCACAACACCGGTGGTGGGTAAGTAATACTGTAAAACACTATCATTCCACTATCACTGCAGAAATATTATGGACATTTTCTAACATTACAATGTTAAAATGTCTTAAAATTAAGGAGTAACAGTTTAAACTAAAGCACCAGATGTCTCTTCTTGATAAAATGATGAAACTGTAATGTGTCGCTTTCAGAGGCTTTTTCTGACAGAGAACGAAAAGTGTCCGAAGTAAAATATTTCTGTATTTATATACACATATATCCTTTGACACTTTGTGGCAATCTTTATATATTTATCAATCACTTCAGATATAGGCTCCCGAGTGGTGCGTGGTCTCCTGGCACTGCATCTCAGTGCTGGAGGTGTCACTACAGTCCCTGGTTCGAATCCAGGCTGTATCACAACCGGGCGTGATTGGGAATCCCACAGGGCGGTGCACATTTGGCCCAGCGTCTTCCGGGTTTGGCCGGTGTAGAACGTCATTGTAAATAAGAATTTGTTCTTAAAACCTCTTTGGGCTAGGGGGGGCAGTGTTTGGAAGTTTGGATAGTCTGACATGCCCAAAGTAAACTGCCTGTTACTCAGGCCCAGAAGCTAGGATATGCATATAATTGGTTCTATTTGATAAAAAACACTTTGAAGTTTCTAAAACTGTTAACAAAAAATCTGTGAGTATAACAGAACTGATATGACAGGTGAAAACGCGAGGAAAATCCATCCGGAAAATGTGTTTTTTTTGAGCTTCCAGGCCATTCCTATGTTGGCCTATTGAATTTCCAACCAAAAAGGACCCAGATTGCAGTACCTATGGCTTCCACTGGATGTCAACAGTCTTTAGAAAAGGTTTCAGGCTTGTTTTTTGAAAAATGAACAAGTAGTTGTAGTTGATCCAAGGTGTCCCTCATTAGGACTCTAGTCGCGCGTGAATGAGGGCGCGCCCTTCGTTATTTATCTCTGGTATTGAACATACTACATTCCGTATTAAATGTGATCGTTTATTTACTTATTAGGGTACCTGAGGATTGATTAGAAACGTTGTTTGACTTGTTTGGATGAAGTTTACCGGTCATTTCTGGGATTCTTTTGTCTGCATGAACAGGTGAATTACTGAATCAAACGCGCCAACTAAACAGACTTTTTTTGGGATATAAAGAAGGACTTTATAGAACAAAACGACCATTTGTTGTGTAGCTGGGACCCTTGGGATTGCAAACAGAGGAAGATCTTCAAAGGTAAGTGATTTATTTTATCGCTATTTGTGCATTTTGTGACGCCTCTGCTGGTTTGAAAAATATTTTTATGCAGTGTGTATGCGGGGCGCTGTCCTCAGACAATCAAACGCTATGCTTTCGCCGTAAAGCCCATTGTAAATCGGACAAAGCGGTTCGATTACCAAGATTCTAAGCTAAAGAATGATGTATGACACTTCTATTTTCATGAATGTTTAATATTACGATTTTTGTATTTTGAATTTCGCGCTCTGCAATTTTATCGGATGTTGTCGTAGTGGCACGTTAGCGGGACACCGAGCCCAAAGAGGAACTGACTTGCCTGTTTAAATGAATAAAAATATATTTATCAATCATTTCTATTTGGATTAGATACAAAGGTTTAGTAGATATTCTTCATCTCTGGTAGTCTGGGTCTCTAGTCAGGGAAATTGTTTCCTCAAATCTCCACCAATACGGTCAGAGAAACTACATCTAGATTTCTGAGCCTTTTGATGGTCGAGGCTGGATGATGAGATGAATGGGAGGATTGCGGGATGAGTGGCCCCAAGGTCCCTCAGTCCCAGGCACTGATTGAAGGAGGAAGGAATGAGAGAGAGAGACAGAGAGAGAGAGAGAGAGAGAGAGGTGACACAAGCCACAGCTAAAGCCTCAGTGAGGATCTTCATTTTGGCTCTGTCCCATATTCGCTGTGTCCCATATTGGCTGTGTCCCTATTCCTATACTGCGCTACTATTGACCTGGTCGACAGTAGTACACTATATAGGGAATAGGGTGTAATTTGGGACGGAGCCTTGATCAACATCAGTCAGTGGCTGTCCTGCCCAACCATCAGTCAGTGGCTGTGTACTGATGCATCAATCTACTCCCCAGGACTGCGTCCCAATTGGCACCCTATTCCCTATATAGTGCACACCTTTTGACCAGGTCCCATAGGGCTCTGGTTAAAAGTAGTGCACTGTGAACTGTGCCAAGTGAAAGTCTACACACCCTTTTGTACAGTTGTCACATTTTGTTGCCTTAAAATGTAAATAAACAAAAAAGGGATTCAATTATTACAATTTTTTTTCTACAGATCTACACAACCTGCTCCACATTTTCAAAGATGTCTTGGTTGCGTCTGTCTTCACCCCCTTGAGTTCATACTTGGAGGAAAAACCTTTGGTCAGCCATTACAGTTATGAAAAACATTCTACCAGCTATGTACAATACTTAGGGAGACATGTATCCATTGTTTTTGTCAACATTACTGAAGCTCAGTGAATCTGGTTGGGAGTCATTGAGAGACTCATCCCTGTAGAATCCCCACGCAGCCTCATCCCTGTTGAATCCCCATGCAGCCTCATCCCTGTTGAATCCCCACGCAGCCTCATCCCTGTCCAATCATCATGCAGCCTCATCCCTGTAGAAACCCCATGCAGCCTCATCCCTGTAGAATCCCCATGCAGCCTCATCCCTGTAGAATCCCCATGCAGCCTCATCCCTGTTGAATCCCCATGCAGCCTCATCCTGTAGAATCCCCACACAGCCTCATCACTGTTGAATCCCCATGCAGCCTCATCCCTGTTGAATCCCCATGCAGCCTCATCCCTGTAGAATCCCCACACAGCCTCATCCCTGTTGAATCCCCATGCAGCCTCATCCCTGTTGAATCCCCATGCAGACTCATCCCTGTAGTATCCCCATGCAGCCTCATCCCTGTTGAATCCCCATGCAGCCTCATCCCTGTTGAATCCCCATGCAGCCTCATCCCTGTAGAATCCCCATGCAGCCTCATCCCTGTTGAATCCCCATGCAGCCTCATCCCTGTAGAATCCCCATGCAGCCTCATCCCTGTAGAATCCCCCTGCAGCCTCATCCCTGTAGAATCCCCATGCAGCCTCATCCCTGTAGAATCCCCATGCAGCCTCATCCCTGTAGAATCCCATGCAGCCTCATCCCTGTAGAATCCCCCTGCAGCCTCATCCCTGTAGAATCCCCCTGCAGCCTCATCCCTGTAGAATCTCCATGCAGCCTCATCCCTGTTGAGTCCCCATGCAGCCTCATCCCTGTTGAGGCCCCATGCAGCTTCATCCCTGTAGAGTCCCCATGCAGACTCATCCCTGTAGAATCCCCATGCAGCCTCATCCCTGTAGAATCCCCATGCAGCCTCATCCCTGTTGAATCCCCATGCAGCCTCATCCCTGTAGAATCCCCATGCAGCCTCATCCCTGTTGAATCCCCATGCAGCCTCATCCCTGTAGAATCCCCATGCAGCCTCATCCCTATAGAATCACCACGCAGCCTCATCCCTGTTGAATCCCCATGCAGCCTCATCCCTGTAGAATCCCCATGCAGCCTCATCCCTGTTGAATCCCCATGCAGCCTCATCCCTGTAGAATCCCCTTGCAGACTCATCCCTGTTGAATCCCCATGCAGCCTCATCCCTGTAGAATCCCCATGCAGCCTCATCCCTGTTGAACCCCCATGCAGCCTCATCCCTGTAGAATCCCCTTGCAGACTCATCCCTGTTGAATCCCCATGCAGCCTCATCCCTGTAGAATCCCCATGCAGCCTCATCCCTGTTGAATCCCCATGCAGCCTCATCCCTGTAGAATCCCCATGCAGCCTCATCCCTGTTGAATCCCCATGCAGCCTCATCCCTGTAGAATCCCCATGCAGCCTCATCCCTATAGAATCACCATGCAGCCTCATCCCTGTAGAATCCCCATGCAGACTCATCCCTGTTGAATCCCCACGCAGCCTCATGACTGTTGAATCCCCACGCAGCCTCATCCCTGTAGAATCACCATGCAGCCTCATCCCTGTAGAATCCCCATGCAGCCTTATCCCTGTTGAATCCCCACGCAGCCTCATCCCTGTAGAATCACCATGCAGCCTCATCCCTGTAGAATCCCCATGCAGCCTCATCCCTGTTGAATCCCCATGCAGCCTCATCCCTGTAGAATCCCCATGCAGCCTCATCCCTGTTGAATCCCCATGCAGCCTCATCCCTGTAGAATCCCCATGCAGCCTCATCCCTATAGAATCACCATGCAGCCTCATCCCTGTAGAATCCCCATGCAGACTCATCCCTGTTGAATCCCCATGCAGCCTCATCCCTGTAGAATCCCCATGCAGCCTCATCCCTATAGAATCACCACGCAGCCTCATCCCTGTTGAATCCCCATGCAGCCTCATCCCTGTAGAATCCCCATGCAGCCTCATCCCTGTAGAATCCCCATGCAGCCTCATCCCTGTTGAATCCCCATGCAGCCTCATCCCTGTAGAACCCCCATGCAGCCTCATCCCTGTTGAATCCCCATGCAGCCTCATCCCTGTAGAGTCCCCTTGCAGACTCATCCCTGTTGAATCCCCATGCTTCCTCTTGGAGAGTTGTTGGTGAGTATTTCTGAGCCTTTCAAAGAGTCTACATTGGTGTTTACTTTAGAGATGCAAAAAAAATCAAATAATATTTTATAGGTCATATGCTTCGTAAACAATAAGTGTAGACTAACAGGGAAATGCTTACGAAAGGGGCACTTCCAGACAATGCAGAGAGAAAAATAGAAAGATATTAACACAAGGAATAAATACTATTTCTATTTCACTGCCATACTGTGTTTAACTGTGTTGGATCTTGTCCAGCCATCTTATCTCAAGAGGTGTCACGTCCTGTCCATGGTAAGTTGTTATTTTCTATGGTAGAGTAGGTCAGGGCGTGATAGGGGGTGTTTGTCTGTTTTTGTATTTCTATGTTCAGTTTCTAGTTTTGTATTTCTATGTTGGTGTTGTTTGGGTTGATCTCCAATTGGAGGCAGCTGATCCTCATGGAAATAAGTCCCAGACTTTATTGTGTGTTATCCTCCATGATTTAACAATGGAAATTAGTCCCAGGCTTTATTGTGTGTTATCCTCCATGATTTAACAATGGAAATTAGTCTCAGACTTTATTGTGTGTTATCCACCATGATTTAACAATGGAAATAAGTCCTAGACTTTATTGTGTGTTATCCTCCATGATTTAACTCATGGCTTTTTCAAGTTTTATGTTTTTTTTTTTTTTTTTTTAATGGTCAAATTAATAAACCAAACTAAACACAATGAGCAACGATAACAGGTGTATGAGGTAATAACTTGACTATATACACAGGGTACCAGTACTGAGTCGCTGTGCAGGGGTACGAGGTAATAACTTAACTATATACACAGGGTACCAGTACTGAGTCAATGATAACATGGCTATATACTCAGGGTACCAGTACTGAGTCAATGATAACATGGCTATATACTCAGGGTACCAGTACTGAGTCAATGATAACATGGCTATATACTCAGGGTACCAGTACTGAGTCAATGATAACATGGCTATATACACAGGGTACCAGTACTGAGTCCATGATAACATGGCTATATACTCAGGGTACCAGTACTGAGTCAATGATAACATGGCTATATACACAGGGTACCAGTACTGAGTCCATGATAACATGGCTATATACACAGGGTACCAGTACTGAGTCCATGATAACATGGCTATATACACAGGGTACCAGTACTGAGTCCATGATAACATGGCTATATACACAGGGTACCAGTACTGAGTCCATGATAACATGGCTATATACACAGGGTACCAGTACTGAGTCCATGATAACATGGCTATATACTCAGGGTACCAGTACTGAGCCCATGATAACATGGCTATATACACAGGGTACCAGTACTGAGTCCATGATAACATGGCTATATACACAGGGTACCAGTACTGAGTCCATGATAACATGGCTATATACACAGGGTACCAGTACTGAGTCCATGATAACATGGCTATATACTCAGGGTACCAGTACTGAGTCCATGATAACATGGCTATATACACAGGGTACCAGTACTGAGTCGATATGCAGGGGTACGAGGTAATAACGTGGCTATATACACAGGGTACCAGTACTGAGTCAATGATAACATGGCTATATACACAGGGTACCAGTACTGAGTCGATGATAACATGGCTGTATACACAGGGTACCAGTACTGAGTCCATGATAACATGGCTATATACACAGGGTACCAGTACTGAGTCAATGATAACATGGCTGTATACACAGGGTACCAGTACTGAGTCCATGATAACATGGCTATATACACAGGGTGCCAGTACTGAGTCAATGATAACATGGCTATATACTCAGGGTACCAGTACTGAGTCCATGATAACATGGCTATATACTCAGGGTACCAGTACTGAGTCAATGTGCAGGGGTACGAGGTAATAACTTAACTATATACACAGGGTACCAGTACTGAGTCAATGATAACATGACTATATACACAGGGTACCAGTACTGAGTCAATGATAACATGGCTATATACACAGGGTACCAGTACTGAGTCGATGTGCAGGGGTATGAGGTAATAACTTGGCTATATACACTGCTTGCCGTGCGGTAGCAGAGAGAACAGTCTATGACTTGGGTGGCTGGAGTCTTTGACCATTTTTAGGGCCTTCCGTTGACACCGCCTGGTATAGAGGTCCAGTGGTGTAGCTCCTTGCGGTCGGATACCAAGCAATTGCCATACCAAGCATTGATGCAGCCAGTCAAGATGCTCTCAATGGTGCAGCTGTAGAACGTTTTGAGGATCTGAGAGCCAATGACAAATCCTTTCAGCCTAACGCGCGGGAAGAGGCGTTGTCGTGCGTAGGTGTTCCTCTTATTTAGGTATTCTCCAGAGGGCAGTGTGGAGTGCAATAGAGATTGCGTCATCTGTGGATTTGTTGGTGCGGTATGCGAATTGGAGTGGGTCTAGTGGGTCTGGGATGATGGTATTTGATGTGAGCTATGCTTTCGAAGCCTAACGTGGCTACAGATGTGAGTGGCATGGGGTGATAGTAAATTAGACAGGTTACCTTGGCGTTCTCGGGCACAAGGACTATGGTGGTCTGCTTGAAACATGTAAGTATTACAGACTGGGTCAAAGAGATATTGAAAATGTCAGCGCATGCTCTGAGTACGTGTCCTGGTAATCCGTCTGGCCTTGCGGCCTTGTGAATGTTGACCTGTTTAAAGGCCTTACTCTCATTGTCTACTTGTAGCATGATGACACAGTCGTCAGAAACAGCTGGTGCTCTCATGCATGGTTCAGGGTTGCTTGCCGCAAAGTGAGAATAGAAGGCATTTAGCTTGTCTGGAAGGCTGGCCGTTGCTGGGCAGCTCCCAGCTGGGCTTCCCTTTGTTTCCCCCTGCCATGTCAGAGCGTCCCAGCCGGCGTAGTAGGATTCCATCTTAGTCCTGTTTTGATGCTTTGCCTGTTCGATGGAATTTCTCATAAGCTTCTGGATTAGTATCCCGCGCCTTGAAAGCGTTAGCTCTAGCCTTTAGCTCAGTTTATTTGTTTATTCATGTGTTTATTTGGATCCCCATTAGCTTTTTTTCTGAGGCAGCAGCTATTCCTCCTGGGGTCCACAAAAAAACACAAAACATGACAAGTATCAAAAAACTGAAACACTGATAGACACACAAATGTAAAATACAACGATTTACAAATAATACAAAACATATTGAAATAGTAATAATAATACAAACAATACAACTAAATAGATAATGTGTGTTAGATCAGGGTTTCCCAAACTCGGTCCTGAGGCCCCCCCCCTGGGTACACATTTTGTTTTTCCCCCCCTAGCACTACACAGCTGATTGAAATATCAACGCTTGATGATGAGTTCATTATTTGAATCAACTGTTCCATTCTAAAAACCAAAACGTGTACCCGTGGGAGGCCCCAGGACCATGTTTGGGAAACATTTACATTTTACATTTAAGTCATTTAGCAGACGCTCTTATCCAGAGCGACTTACAAATTGGTGCATTCACCTTATGATATCCAGTGGAACAACCACTTTACAATAGTGCATCTAAATCTTTTGGGTGGGGGGGGGGGGGGGGGGTTAGAAGGATTACTTTATCCTATCCCAGGTATTCCTTAAAGAGGTGGGGTTTCAGGTGTCTCCGGAAGGTGGTGATTGACTCAGCTGTCCTGGCGTCGTGAGGGAGCTTGTTCCACCATTGGGGTGCCAGAGCAGCGAACAGTTTTGACTGGGCTGAGCGGGAACTGTGCTTCCTCAGAGGTAGGGAGGCGAGCAGGCCAGAGGTGGATGAAACCCTGTGTTGGTATGTGTCCCCTCACAGTCCTCGTCGTTCCATGAGATGTTGTTTAATCTTTTTTTTTTTTAAAAAAGGTAATTTTGCTGTTGGCTTGAGTAACTGGAGATGGAATGGAGTTCCATGTGATCATGGCTCTGTATAACACTGTGCCTTGCTGTGTGGATGTTACCTGTAATCCATGGCTTCTGGTTGGGATATGCACGTACGGTCACTGTGGGGAAGATGAAGCCGCGGACTGCTGTGGT